>NW_024715902.1:180000-347500 GCF_018991925.1 Homarus americanus | reverse complement strand
ACTGAGGTCTTGTTCAGGATTGTGGTGGCACTGAGGTCTTGCCCAGGATTATGTGGTGGCACTGAGGTCTTGTTCAGGATTATGTGTTGGCACTGAGGTCTTGTTCAGGATTATGTGGTGGCACTGAGGTCTTATCCAGGATTATGTGGTGGCACTGAGGTGTTGTTCAGGGTTATGTGGTGGCACTGAGGTCTTGTTCAGGATTATGTGGTGGCACTGAGGTCTTGCCCAGGATTATGTGGTGGCACTGGGGTCTTGTTCAGGATTATTTGGTGGCACCAGTCTTGTTCAGGTTATGTGGTGGCACTGAGGTCTTGTTCAGGATTATGTGGTGGCACTGAGGTTTATCCAGGATTATGTGGTGGCACTGAGGTCTTGCCCAGGATTATGTGGTGGCACTGAGGTCTTGTTCAGGATTATTTGGTGACACCGAAGTCTTGTTCAGGGTGTGGTGGCACCGAGTCTTGTTCAGGATTTTGGTGGCACTGAGGTCTTGTCCAGGATTATGTGGTGGCAATGAGGTCTTGTCCAGGATTATGTGGTGGCACCGAAGTCTTGTTCAGGATTATGTGGTGGCACTGAGGTCTTGTCCAGGATTATGTAGTGGCACTGAGGTCTTGTTCAGGATTATGTGGTGGCACCGGAGTCTTGTTCAGATTATGTGGTGGCACTGAGGTCTTGTCCACGATTATGTGGTGGCACTGAGGTCTTGTCCAGGATTATGTGGTGTCACTGAGGTCTTGTTCAGGATTATTTGATGGCACCGAAGTCTTGTTCAGGGTTATGTGTGGCACTGAGGTCTTGTCCAGGATTATGTGGTGGCACTGAGGTCTTGTCCAGGATTATGTGGTGGCACCGAAGTCTTGTTCAGGATTATGTGGTGGCACTGAGGTCTTGTCCAGGTTATGTGGTGGCACCAGAAGTCTTGTTCAGGATTATGTGGTGGCACTGAGGTCTTGTCCAGGATTATGTGGTGGCAATGAGGTCTTGTCAGGATTATGTGGTGGCACCGAAGTCTTGTTCAGGATTATGTGGTGGCACTGAGGTCTTGTCAGGATTATGTGGTGGCACTGAGGTCTTGTTCAGGGTTATGTGGTGGCACCAGTCTTGTTCAGGATTATGTGGTGGCACGAGGTCTTGTTCAGGATTATGTGGTGGCACTGGGGTCTTATCAGGATTATGTGGTGGCACTGAGGTCTTGCTCAGGATTATGTGGTGGCACTGAGGTCTTGTTCAGGATTATGTGGTGGCACCGAAGTCTTGTTCAGGATTATGTGGTGGCACTGAGGTCTTGTCAGGATTATGTAGTGGCACTGAGGTCTCTGTTCAGGATTATGTGGTGGCACCGAAGTCTTGTTCAGGATTATGTGGTGGCACTGGGGTCTTGTCCACGATTATGTGGTGGCACTGAGGTCTTGTCCAGGATTATGTGGTGGTCACTGAGGTCTTGTTCAGGATTATTGATGCACCGAAGTCTTGTTCAGGGTTATGTGGTGGCACCGGAAGTCTTGTTCAGGATTATGTGGTGGCACTGAGGTCTTGTCCAGGATTATGTGGTGGCTGAGGTCTTGTCAGGATTATGTGGTGGCACCGAAGTCTTGTTCAGGATTATGTGGTGGCACTGAGGTCTTGGGATTATGTGGTGGCACCGAGAGTCTTGTTCAGGATTATGTGGTGGCACTGAGGTCTTGTCCAGGATTATGTGGTGGCAATGAGGTCTTGTCCAGGATTATGTGGTGGCACCGAAGTCTTGTTCAGGATTATGTGGGTGGGACTGAGGTCTTGTCCAGGATTATGTGGTGGCACTGAGGTCTTGTTCAGGGTTATGTGGTGGCACCAGTCTTGTTCAGGATTATGTGGTGGCACTGAGGTCTTGTTCAGGATTATGTGGTGGCACTGAGGTCTTATCCAGGATTATGTGGTGGCACCGGAGTCTGTTCAGGATTATGTGGTGGGACTGAGGTCTTGTCCAGGATTATGTGGTGGCACTGGTCTTGTTCAGGGTTATGTGGTGGCACCGAAGTCTTGTTCAGGATTATGTGGTGGCACTGAGGTCTTGTTCAGGATTATGTGGTGGCACTGGGGTCTTATCAGGATTATGTGGTGGCACTGAGGTCTTGCCCAGGATTATGTGGTGGCACTGAGGTCTTGTTCAGGATTATGTGGTGGCACCGAAGTCTTGTTCAGGGTTAGCGGTGGCACCGAAGTCTTGTTCAGGATTATGTGGTGGCACTGAGGTCTTGTCCAGGATTATGTGGGTGGCAATGAGGTCTTGTCCACGATTATGTGGTGGCACTGAAGTCTTGTCCAGGTTATGTGGGCTGCGGTCTGTTCAGGTTATGTGTTGTCACCGAAGTCTTCTTCAGGGTTATGTGGTGGCACCGAAGTCTTGTTCAGGATTGTGGTGGCACTGAGGTCTTGTCCAGGATTATGTGGTGGCAATGAGGTCTTGTCCACGATTGTGTGGTGGCACTGGAGTCTTGTCAGGATTACGTGGTGGCACTGAGGTCTTGTCAGCGTACGTGGTGGCACCGAGTCTTGTTCAGGATTTGTGGTGGCACCGAAGTCTTGTTCAGGATTACGTGGTGGCACTGAGGTCTTGTTCAGGATTACGTGGTGGCACTGAGGTCTTGTCCAGCATTACGTGGTGGCACTGAGGTTCTGTTCAGGATTATGTGGTGGCACCGAAGTCTTGTTCAGGATTATGTGGTGGCACAAGTCTTGTCAGGATTACGTGGTGACTGAGGTCTTGTCCAGCATTACGTGGTGGCACCGAAGTCTTGTTCAGGATTATGTGGTGGCACCGAAGTCTTGTCAAGTGCGTGTGGCACTGAGGTCTTGTTCAGGATTATGTGGTGGCACTGAGGTCTTGTTCAGGATTATGTGGTGGCACTGAGGTCTTGTCCAGCATTACGTGGTGGCACTGAGGTCTTGTTCAGGATTATGTGGTGGCACTGAGGGTCTTGTTCAGGATTATGTGGGTGGCACTAGGGTCTTGTCCATGATTTGTGGTGGCACCGAAGTCTTGTCCAGCATTACGTGGTGGCACTGAGGTCTTGTTCAGGATTATGTGG
This sequence comes from Homarus americanus, assembly GCF_018991925.1. NCBI lineage: Eukaryota > Metazoa > Arthropoda > Malacostraca > Decapoda > Nephropidae > Homarus > Homarus americanus. The sequence goes on along the minus strand of NW_024715902.1, from coordinate 344,426 downwards.
TGGCACTGAGGTCTTGTCCAGCATTACGTGGTGGCACCGAAGTCTTGTTCAGGATTATGTGGTGGCACCGAAGTCTTGTTCAGGATTACGTGGTGGCACTGAGGTCTTGTTCAGGATTGTGTGGTGGCACTGAGGTCTTGTCCCATTACGTGGGTGGCACTGAGGTCTTGTCCAGCATTACGTGGTGGCACTGAGGTCTTGTTCAGGATTATGTGGTGGCACTGAGGTCTTGTTCAGCATTACGTGGTGGCACTGAGGTCTTGTTCAGGATTATGTGGATGCGAGGTCTTGTCAGCATTACGTGGTGGCACTGAGGTCTTGTTCAGGATTATGTGGTGGCACTGAGGTCTTGTCAGCGTACGTGGTGGCACCGAAGTCTTGTTCAGGATATGTGGTGGCACCGGGAGTCTTGTTCAGGATTCGTGGTGGCACTGAGGTCTTGTTCAGGATTATGTGGTGGCACTGAGGTCTTGTCCAGCATTACGTGGTGGCACTGAGGTCTTGTCAGCATTACGTGGTGGCACTGAGGTCTTGTTCAGGATTATGTGGTGGCACTGAGGTCTTGTCAAGTACGTTGTGATACTGAACAATTTTCCAGTATTATATTAATTTGAAACTTGTGGAGTTTCTTTCTACGTAATCTTAGCTCAAACACTTCCCATTAGAGTGTGCACGGAGATTAGGTTAGCTTTATTTTGACAACAATATTTTGATGTTAATATGAAATAAGCTTTTGATGAGTTTGTAGGGCTAGCTATGGTTGAATTGACTTACTGTGTACATTGTTTGTCTCTCTCTCTCTCTCTCTCTCTCTCTCTCTCTCTCTCTCTCTCTCTCTCTCTCTCTCTCTCTCTCTCTCTCTCTCTCTCTCTCTCCAATACATGCTGAATCAGTATGAACTTGTATGAGGATTATTCTAAACAAACATCTATCTATCGTTAATTATTTATTTATACATTAGTCTAGTTTGGTTATCGTGAAATTGAAGATTTTTTTAGATTGCCCCCGAGAGGGCTAGTTTATTGGGCACCCCCTTACATCCTGTGCAAGGTGAAGCGCAGAAGTGTTTACAGTGTCCATCTGGGAAGCAAGCGTAGTTCATGCTTGCCTTTATGACTCATGCATTGGGCGTAAAGGCCTGAAGGGTCATGGGTTTTTTGTCAGCAATTACATAAAGTGACAGAATGATGAGTGTGGGAAAATTGCCAGTACAATTTACCTGTTTATGGCAACGTGTGGGGAGTTCCTAATAATGTCAAGTGCCAGGCCTGTCACTAGGAGGAGGATGTTTGGTCAGGGTGGGAAGAGGTGTTGGTAACGGCTGGGGACCTGTAGGAGGAGGTCATGGGCAAGTGAGGATGTGGTGAAGGGTGTAGAGTTGGGTTGACTCCTAGAGTTTACAAACAGTTTGGCCAGGCTCAGGGTTGCCAATGTACTAGGCATGAAGTATAGTAGGGGTGGAGGTGATATGGTGTGGTGGGACAGGTACAGTAGGGGTGGAGGGAGGCACATAGGCATTGACAATATTGAGGTACATACCGTTTAGTGTGATTGTGATGGCGTGTGCGTCGACAAGCCGGTGGGGTACGGGTAGCCAGGGGGTGGTGTCCTCAGGTCCAATAGGTAGCCCTGGTGTTCAGTTAGGTTATGGTATATTTCAAGTAGGTTAGGTTAAGTTAGTTTATGTTATGTTAGGTCATATTAGGTTTGGTTAGTTTATGTTATGTTAGGTTAAGTTATGTTATGTTAGGTTAGGTTAGGTTATGTTAGGTTAGGTTAGGTTAAGTTATGTTATGTTATGTTGTATGTTAGGTTAAGTTATGTTAGGTTAGGTTAGTTTATGTTATGTTAGTTTATGTTATGTTAGGTTAGTTTATGTTATGTTATGTTAGGTTAAGTTATGTTAGGTTAGGTTAGGTTAGGTTAGGTTAGGTTAGGTTAGGTTAGTTTAGGTTGTTAGGTTATTTTATGTTATGTTAGGTTAAGTTATGTTATGTTAGGTTTAAGTTATGTTAGGTTAGGTTAAGTTATGTTATGTTAGGTTAGTGTATGTTAGGTTAAGTTATGTTATGTTAGGTTATTTATGTTGTTATGTTAGGTTAAGTTATGTTTATGTTATGTTGGGTTAGTTATGTTAGGTTAGGTTAGTTTATGTTATGTTGGGGTTAAGTTATGTTAGGTTAGGTTAGTTTATGTTATGTTTAGGTTAGTTATGTTATGTTAGGTTATGTTATGTTGTATTGGGTTAAGTTATGTTATGTTAGGTTAAGTTGTATATATTATGTTAGGTTAAGTTATGTTAGGTTAGGTTGGTTATGTTATGTTGGGTTAGGGTTATGTTATGTTGGGTTAAGTTATGTTATGTTGGGTTAGGTTAGGTTAGTTTAGTTTAGGTTGTTAGGTTATTTTATGTTATGTTGGGTTATTTTATATTTGTTGGGTTATTTTATGTATTTTAGGTTAGTTTAGGTTATGTTAGGTTATTTTTTATGTTGTTAGGTTATTTTATGTTATTTAGGTTAGTTTATGGTTATGTTGGGTTATTCTATGTTATTTAGGTTAGTTTATGTTATGTTTGGTTAGTGTATTTTATGTTATAATTGGTTAGGCTAGGTTGGGTTAGTGTATGTTTATTTGTAATATTAAATTAGACCTAATCCTTTACAATATGGTGTGTGTGTGTGTGTGTGTGTGTGTGTGTGTGTGTGTGTGTGTGTGTGTGTGTGTCAATTAACCAGGACATTTGTATAAATTTAAGTTGGCGTGCATGGATTTTTCAGCCTAAGGACAGTGCGGGCTGTTGCTATAGCCAGATGAACGTGTGGCTGTAGGAAAGGTATGGCAATAAGGAGGTTAGGAGGTCAGAGTGTAGAATATTTTATTTCCGTGTTACAAATTAAATCAAACAACTGATCGATTGGTGATGTAGAGTCACTAAGCTTTACTGCCATATTGAGTCAGTAGGTGTAGTGGTGTGTTGAGTCAGTGGTTGTGGTCGTGTGTTGGGTCAGTAGGTGTAGTGGTGTGTTGAGTCAGTAGGTTGTAGTGGTGTGTTGAGTCAGTAGTGTAGTGGTGTGTTGGGTCAGTACGTGTAGTGGTGTGTTGGGTCAGTAGGTGTAGTGGTGTGTTGGGTCAGTAGGTGTAGTGGTGTGTTGGGTCAGTGGTGTAGTGGTGTGTTGGGTCAGTGGTTGTAGTGGTGTGTTGAGTCAGTAGGTGTAGTGGTGTGTTGGGTCAGTTATGTGGTGGTGTGTTGGGTCAGTAGGTGTAGTGGTGTGTTGGTGTGGGTGTAGTGGTGTGTTGGAGTCAGTGGGTGTAGTGGGTGTTGGGTCAGTAGGTGTAGTGGTGTGTTGGGTCAGTAGGTGTAGTGGTGTGTTGAGTCAGTAGGTGTAGTGGTGTGTTGGGTCAGTAGGTGTAGTGGTGTGTTGAGTCAGTAGGTGTAGTGGTGTGTTGGGTCAGTAGGTGTAGTGGTGTGTTGGGTCAGTAGGTGTAGTGGTGTGTTGGGTCAGTAGGTGTGAGTGGTGTGTTGGGTCAGTAGGTGTAGTGGTGTGTTGGGTCAGTAGGTGTAGTGGTGTGTTGGGGTCAGTAGGTGTAGTGGTGTGTTGAGTCAGTAGGTGTGAGTGGTGTGTTGGGTCAGTAGGTGTGAGTGGTGTGTTGGGTCAGTAGGTGTAGTGGTGTGTTGGGTCAGTGGGTGTAGTGGTGTGTTGGGTCAGTAGGTGTAGTGGTGTGTTGGAGTCAGTAGGTGTAGTGGTGTGTTGGGTCAGTAGGTGTAGTGGTGTGTTGGGTCAGTAGGTGTAGTGGTGTGTTGGAGTCAGTAGGTGTAGTGGTGTGTTGGTCGGCGTAGGTGTAGTGGTGTGTTGGGTCAGTAGGTGTGGTGGTGTGTTGGGTCAGTAGGTGTAGTGGTGTGTTGGGTCAGTAGGTGTAGTGGTGTGTTGGGTCAGTAGGTGTGGTGGTGTGTTGGGTCAGTAGGTGTAGTGGTGTGTTGGAGTCAGTAGGTGTGGTGGTGTTGGAGTCAGTAGGTGTAGTGGTGTGTTGGGTCAGTAGGTGTAGTGTGTTGGGTCAGTGGGTGTAGTGGTGTGTTGGGTCAGTAGGTGTGAGTGGTGTGTTGAGTCAGTAGGTGTAGTGGTGTGTTGGGTTAGTGGGTGTAGTGGTGTGTTGGGTCAGTAGGTGTAGTGGTGTGTTGAGTCATAGGTTTAGTGGTGTGTTGGGTCAGTAGGTGTGGTGGTGTGTTGGGTCAGTAGGTGTAGTGGTGTGTTGGGTCAGTAGGTGTAGTGGTGTGTTGGGTCAGTGGGTGTAGTGGTGTGTTGAGTCAGTGGGTGTAGTGGTGTGTTGGGTCAGTAGGTGTGTGAGTGGTGTGTGGGTCAGTGGGTGTAGTGGTGTGTTGGGTCAGTGGGTGTAGTGTGGTGTGTTGGGTCAGTGGGTGTAGTGGTGTGTTGTGGGTCCAGTGGGTGTGGTGGTGTGTTGGGTCAGTGGTGTTAGTGGTGTGTTGGAGTCAGTAGGTGTGAGTGGTGTGTTGTGGGGTCAGTAGGTGTAGTGGTGTGTTGTTGGGTCCGGTAGGTGTAGTGGTGTGTTGGTGAGTAGGTGTAGTGTGGTGTGTTGGGTCAGTAGGTGTAGTGGTGTGTTGGGTCAGTGGGTGTAGTGGTGTGTTGGGTCAGTAGGTGTAGTGGTGTGTTGGGTCAGTAGGTGTAGTGGTGTGTTGGGTCATGTAGGTGTAGTGGTGTGTTGGGTCAGTAGGTGAGTGGTGTGTTGGAGTCAGTGGTATGTAGTGGTGTGTTGGGTCAGTAGGTGTGGTGGTGTGTTGGGTCAGTGGGTGTAGTGGTGTGTTGAGTCAGTAGGTGTGAGTGGTGTGTTGGGTCAGTAGGTGTGGTGGTGTGTTGGGTCAGTGGGTGTAGTGGTGTGTTGAGTCAGTAGTTGGTGTAGTGGTGTGTTGGGTCAGTGGTGTAGTGTGTGGGTCTAGTGGGTGTGGTGGTGTGTTGGGTCAGTGGGTGTAGTGGTGTGTTGGGTCAGTAGGTGTAGTGGTGTGTTGGGTTAGTAGGTGTAGTGGTGTGTTGGTCAGTGGGTGTGGTGGTGTGTTGAGTCAGTAGGTTTGGTGGTGTGTTGAGTCAGTAGGTGTAGTGGTGTGTTGGTCAGTGGGTGTGGTGGTGTGTTGGGTCAGTGGTGTAGTGGTGTGTTGGGTCGGTGTAGTGGTGTGTTGAGTCAGTAGGTGTGGTGTGTTGGGTCAGTAGGTGTAGTGGTGTGTTGGGTCAGTGGTGTAGTGGTGTGTTGGGTGAAGTAGGTGTAGTGGTGTGTTGGGTCAGTAGGTGTAGTGGTGTGTTGGGTCAGTGGGTGTAGTGGTGTGTTGGGGTCAGTGGGTGTAGTGGTGTGTTGGGTCAGTAGGTGTGGTGGTGTGTTGGGTCAGTGGGTGTGGTGGTGTGTTGGGTCAGTGGGTGTGGTGGTGTGTTGGGTTCAGTGGGTGTAGTGGTGTGTTGGGTGTGGTGTGAGTGGTGTGTTGGGTCAGTGGGTGTAGTGGTGTGTTGGAGTCAGTAGGTGTGGTGGTGTGTTGGGTCAGTAGGTGTAGTGGTGTGTTGGGTCCAGTGGGTTGTGGTGGTGTGTTGGGTGAGTGGGTGTAGTGGTGTGTTGGTGTAGTGGGTGTGGTGGTGTGTTGGGTGTGGTGTGGTGGTGTGTTGTGATGGTGTGGTGGTGTGTTGTGTGGTGGTGTAGTGGTGTGTTGTGATTGTGATGGTGTGTTGTGGTGGTGTGTTGTGATGAATTGGTGGTGTGTTGGGTGAGTGGTGTGTTGTGGTGGTGTGGTGGTGTGTGTGTGATGGTGTAGTGGTGTGTTGCAGTGGTGTGTTGTGGTGGTGTGGTGGTGTGTTGTGGTGGTGTGTTTGTGTTGTGGTGGTGTGGTGGTGTGTTGTGGTGGTGTGTGGTGTGTTGTGGTGGTGTGTGTTGGTTGTTGGTTGTTGTGGTGTGGTGGTGTGTTGTGGTGGTGTGGTGGTGTGTTGTGGTGTGTGGTGGTGTTGTTGTGGTGTGGTGGTGTTGTGGTGGTGGTGTGTTGTGGTGTGGTGTGTTGTTGGTGGTGTGGTGTGTTGAGGTTGGTGTAGTGGTGTGTTGTGGTGGTGTGAGTGGTGTGTTGTGGTGGTGTAGTGGTGTGTTGTGGTGGTGTAGTGGGTGGGTGTGGTGGGTGTGGTGTGGTGTGTTTGTGGTGGTGTGGTGGTGTGTTGTGGTGTTGCAGTGGTGTGTTGTGGTGGTGTGGTGGTGTGTTGTGGTGGTGTGGTGGTGTGTTGTGATGTTGCGGTGGTGTGTTGTGGTGGTGTGGTGGTGTGTTGTGTGTTGGGTGGTGTGTTGTGGGTGGTGTGGTGGTGTGTTGTGATGGTGTGGTGGTGTGTTGTGGTGGTGTAGTGGTGTGTTGTGGTGGTGTAGTGGTGTGTTGTGGTGGTGTGGTGGTGTGTTGTGGTGGTTGTGGTGGTGTTTGTGGTGGTGTGGTGGTGTGTTGTGATGGTTGTGGTGGTGTGTGGTGGTGGTGTGGTGGTGTGTTGTGTGGTGTGGTGGTGTGTTGTGGTGTTGATATTGGTGTGTAGTGGTGTGTTGCAGTGGTGTGTTGTGGTGGTGTGGTGGTGTGTTGTGGTGGTGTGGTGGTGTGTAGTGGTGTGTTGCAGTGGTGTGTTGTGATGGTGTGGTGTGTTGTGGTGGTGTGTGGTTGTGTTGTGGTTGGGTGTGGTGGTGTGTTGGTTGTTGGTTGTTGTGGTGGTTGTGGTGGTGTGTTGTGATGGTGTGGTGGTGTGTTGTGGTGGTGTGGTGGTGTTGTGATGGGTTTGTGGTGGTTGTGTTGTGGTGGTTGTGGTGGTTGTGTTGTTGATGGTGGTGTGTTGTGAGGGTGTGGTGGTGTGTTGTGGTGGTTAGTGGTTGGTGTGGTATGGTTGATTGTGTTGTGATGGTGTGGTGGTGTGTTGTGGTGGTGTGTTGGGTGTGTTGTGGTGTTGTTTGTGGTGTGTTGTGGTGGTGTAGTGGTGTGTTGTGGTGGTGTGAGTGGTGTGTTGTGATGGTGTAGTGGTGTGTTGTGATGGTGTAGTGGTGTGTTGTGGTGGTGTAGTGGTGTGTTGTGGTGGTGTGGTGGTTGTGTGTGGTGGTGTGGTGGTGTGTTGTGGTGGTGTGGTGTGTTGTGGTGGTGTGGTGGTGTGTTGTGGTGGTGTAGTGGTGTTGTGATGGTGTAGTGGTGTGTTGTGGTGGTGTGGTGGTGTGTTGTGTGGTGGTGTGGTGGTGTGTTGTGGTGGTGTGGTGGTGTGTTGTGGTGGTGTGTGGTGGTGTTGTGGTGGTGTGGTGGTGTGTTGTGGTGGTGTAGTGGTGTGTTGTGGTGGTGTGGTGGTGTGTTGTGGTGGTGTATGTGGTGTGTTGTGGTGGTGTGGTGGTGTGTTGTGGTGGTGTGGTGGTGTGTTGTGGTGGTGTGGTGGTGTGTTGTGGTGGTGTGGTGGTGTGTTGTGGTGGTGTGGTGGTTGTGTTTGGTGGTGGTGGTGTGTTGTGGTGGTGTGGTGGTGTTGTGGTGTGGTGGTGTGTTGTGGTGGTGTGGTGGTGTGTTGTGGTGGTGTGGTGGTGTGTTGATGGTGTGAGTGGTGTGTTGTGGTGGTGTAGTGGTGTGTTGTGATGGTGTAGTGGTGTGTTGTGGTGGTGTAGTGGTGTGTTGTGGTGGTGTAGTGGTGCAGGTAGTTCTAGTCAGAAGTGCTTGAATGGATAATTTAGACAGTGGAGTGAAGGATAAAAGAGGTGGGAGGAGATAGTGAAACAGAAGAGGTCAACAATAGATGAAGCAGAGGGAGATAAGAAGGGAGGAAGAGAAAATGGTAAGAAAGAGGGAGGTAGGGAAGGAGGGAGAGACCCGTGAACACAACAAGATCCACTTACTGTGACTCGTGGCGGCTCCTCTTATGCGTAACATTGCCAGTCACTCGGCAACCTCCTCTTCCTCCTCATCTTCCTCCTCCTCTTCCTCCTCCTCTTTATTCTCCCTCCTCTCTCCTTATCTCCTCTCTCTTTCTTTCATTTCTCGTCCTCATCGGGTGAGTGAGGGAATGTCTCCTCCCACTGGGTGTGAGGCGTGTTGTGGTCAGCGGCTGTTCTAAATAAACGTGATTTACTTTACACCAAGAATGTCTTGAGTCACTGCCTGGTGGGGGGCAGGGTAAGTGGGACTGAGTGGGGAGGAGCAGAGTGAGGGAGTGGGTGGGGAGGGACAGGGTAAGGGGTAATATGTATGGGGGTCAAGGCCAGGGGGAAATGTGGGGGCCAGGGTAAGGGGTGTGTGAGGGCCGGGTAAGGGGGTTTGGAGCAGACTTGAGGGAGAGTGTGGCCAGGATAAGGGGGGATATGGAAGGGCCAGGGTAAGGGAGAGTGTGTGGAGGCCTGGATAAGGGGGCAGACGACGGTAATAAATCCCCTCTCCCTCCTCCCTTCCTTTCGCCCCCCCCCCCACACACTGGTCCTTCACCCCCTCCCCTTCTCTCCCGTCTACATTTCTCTTCCCTCCCGGTCCTTCCTTCCTTCATCTCTCTCCCTCTCGTCATCCTCCCCCTTCCTTCTCCCTGCCTCTTCTCTTTCATTCTTATCCACCCCCTCCACCTCTGATCCCTCCCTCCGCCTATGGTCTGCTCTCCGGTGCACCTGTTTCTATCGTCACGTTTTGGCTAAGTCGTTTGGCTGGTACAGTATATACTGAAGTCTGTGATGTACTGTATAAAGTATATTGACGGAGGGTCCGATGAATGTCAAAATGAACACTGTGACTCCTGTTGTCTCGGTAAGGTTGTCAAAACCCTTCGTCCGTTGTCATATTGTCTCACACAAAATCGTATAAGATAGTTTTTGGAGCGAGTTACCTGTGCTGTGGGCGAGGAGTCTCCATATATCTCACGGGTGAAGCTGAATAAATTGTGGAATTTGATTAAATATTGCGAAATAGTTGCTAAATATTAATATTATTATTATTATTATTATTATTATTATTATTATTATTATTATTATTATTATTATTATTATTATTAATATTATTATTATTATTATTAATGGGATATGATATGTCACTGCCGGGCACTACTTGGCCCTGAGACGTAACCTGATCACTGTTTCCGGTGGTATATAATTTGGTCGTCACGTTCATGTAACAATTTGGGTGAGGCTCTTAATTACATTACCAGATCTCGACCTAAGGGAAAAAGTATCGTACAAACAGGAGAACGTGTTGACCCTGGAGTGCCGAGGCGCCAGTATTGTTTTGTGAGGAAGAGTTTTATCAGTGGTTCACAGGACTGGCCCTGGCGGTGTTTACAAACTCTTGAGCTGTGCCTCGCCTTACGACTCATGGCTTATCATAACTGTAACAAGTTTTCCCATCTGCTGGTCCTCCCGACTGCTACTGTTGGTTTCTCTCAAGGCTACTGTACTGTGGGTCCTTCATGTCTTCCAATCCTTTCCTTTCCGTCTCAGCCATAACTGTCAGCAGGATTACCGGAAGTATCCTTATTAGCAAATGAAATTTCGTTGGCTTCTTGATATATTTCTTTAGGTCATTTTAGGTCACATGACTGGATTATCTTTAACGTATTTGAGGGATTTTTTAATTTTTTCATAACGTTTTGTGGGTTTTGGGTCGTGGACTTTTTCCTGCCACGACATATTTATGTATTGTAGAAACAGAGTTCTACGTTTTTTTTTTGCGAAATCGGTTATTTTTAAAAATTCCCTGCATGCATGCCGGGACTTTTGCGAAATAACTTGCAAACAGACAACCTAAACTAACCTAATCTTATAGTTAGGTTAAGTGAGAGGTTAGGTTAGGTTAGGATGGCTCGTGTAGAGTGATGTGTGTGTGTGTGTGTTACATTAATTTAAAATATAAGAATTTGTGTCTCTGAGGCTGCGAGAATTAATTAAATTATTGCTGAGTGATAGTCGGCGGCGCCTCCAGGCGGCACTTTAGTGATTAACTGGTGGAAGTTTGGTGGAGCAGCACCAAGAACTTCGCCGCACCAGGACCACACTCTTAGGATTATTGTTGGAGTCATGTGTGGTTATGTTTGGTGCAGGGTGGGGAGGGGAGATTACTGTAATGCTGTGTGGACCGTTTGTGCAGAATATGCTGTCTTTCACACAGTACAGTTGTCTACGGATATATCACTATTGGATCAGCGTTATAAATCAAACCTAACCTAACTTAACTCATCTAACCTGACCAACATAAACCAAACTAACTTGTCAAAGGCATTGGTATCTAAATAAAAGGTGAATTTTTCCCGTCTTGATGGCATTTATTATGTTTTATCTTAAGTCATATAGTTAACAAGTGTTCCGACAACACACGTTACTAGGAAAACATACGTGCAAACCTCTAAGACTCCGGATCCAGGCCCCTTAAACTTAATCCAGGATCGGATGCTCAAAGATTCGTAAGTTAAGCATTTCTTTTTGACTGGTGACATGAGGACGCATCGTAGTTGCTCATTTAAGGAACAACACAAGGGTGGCATTCATATATGTCGACAAAATTGCACAGTCTGCAGCTAAATGCGTCAACTTATCTCCGTCTATGCGAATAAAATTGAAGGACGAATCTTTTAGGAATTCAAAAGCCACAACGTTAGGTTACTGGTGACAGGAGTGCGTCGAAGGTGTGCAGGGGGGAGCGAGTGAGGGTGGAGGTGATGTTCAGGGGCTAAGAGGGAGGGGGCGTTCGGAGGCTGAAAGGGGGGAGGGAGGGAGGGAGGGAAGTGTTTTTTTATTCACGTGTTAAGCTTATGGGTGGAGTCCGTGGGCAGCTTGTGGTCAGGGCTATAGTCTTGAGTAAGGTAATGAATGTTGCTCTTCCCTCTTCTGTGTGAGGAGGCGGCGCCAAGGGTAGTGTGTGGCGAGGGAGGGAGTTTGGGAGTTAACAAGTCTGCATATTGACACGTGGTGTGACTTAGGGATGTTTTATTTAATACGTTGCAGTCTCTCTCTCTCTCCTTGGGTTAAAATCATCAGGATCCTGTATGTAGTATCGGTGGCTATCGTGTGCTTCCTGGGGTCAGCGTTACCATGTGTCAGATAGCGATAGCAACCGTCAGTCTCCCTTAGCATGACTGGCTTCCGTCGTCCTTCCTCCCGCTGGTGATTGATGGGGCGCCTCCTGTCCACGCCTCGCTCACCCTCACTTGTGTCGAGCAAAACCAGAATTTGGGAATTAATCAGAATCTTCTCGGTGGGAAAATTTGTCTTCGTATTTGAACGTTGTCAACTTAGGAATGACTCAAATAGAACGTTGTCAGCTTAGGAATAAAAAAAATAGAACGTTGACAGGTTAGGAATGACTCAAATAGAACGTTGTCAGCTTATAAATGACTAAAATAGAACGCTGACAGCTTGGGAATGACTCAAATAGATCCCTGACAGACTAAGAATTACCGAATTACCCGCATGATCTTTTTCCGTATTTCCTTTCCTTTTTTTTTTACAATCGATCAAACATCAGTAATTACTATCATTTATATCTGACTCTCGTTCCTTTGATTCAACTCGTGTGGTTGGGTGTAACAATCAGCTAATTCAAGTGTTTTTATTTCCCGTACATGTAGGAATTGCTAATACAGTGAATAAATTTGTTTCATTCTGTTGGTGATTATGCAATAACTATGTATCTGTGAGAATTTTATGTAACTCACACAACCTCACCAGCTGTGTCTTTATGAACTAAAATCCCACGTAAAGAAAATCCATCGTTTCGTCGTCACTCAAACCATGTTATACGTTAGACCTGTCACTTAACACTACGACCCAATATTAACACACGAGAGGAAATGAGTTTTAGATCTCATATCCCAGGCAGTGTGTGGTGGTGTGTACGATGTGTCGGAGGCGTGAGGACAGTGCTGTGTCATTGTGGTGAATGATTATGATGTACAGAGATAGATGGTGCCTTCCTGCCTTCACGCAACTGAGGGTATTCCATTTTTGATCAAGTTAGAGTTTCAGGTGATTTTATTTTATTTTTATTTATGATTTTTTTTTTGAGGGGAGGATCACGTAGGTTTTGGCAATTTGCTTAAGGTTAGTAGATAATATTTTTATTTATTATGTGTTGAGGACCTGGATGTTTTTACTGTTGGTTTATTTTGATGTATAAATGTTAGTTATCGTGTCAGAGCATAGTGGGTTGTGAAGGACTTTTGGTCAAACAACTGTACCGTATCTAGTGGACAGTGTGATACGTGACACTATGTATAAATACGTGGCACTATGTATAACACCAGTACCCATGCGTGACACCATGCATAAATACGTGACAATGTGCATAAAACCAGTTCATGCGTGAGACACTGTATAGATACGCGAAATTATGTACAATTCCAGTACCCATGAGTAACATCATGTATAAATACATGGCACTATGTATAACACCAGAACCTATAAATGACACTATGTAGTATGCATAGTTACGTGACAATATGTAAAATACCAGTACTCATTCTTGACATAATGTATTAACACCAGCACAAACTCAAGTACACATCGTCCGTCCAAAAGGTCAAGACCAGATCGTAGACTACACAATGAGGACTAGGGAGGGCGTGTCTGCGTGAGCACCTCGCCCTTGGAGCAAACTAGTGACGTGGGTCCTTTGATGGATCCACCAGGCTCTTATTGTTATTAGTATTTGGATAATTATATATTGCGGTATGACAAAATTTAGACGATAGTCGGAGTGTGTAAGAATGTGTTTTGTTTTTTGTAGGAGCTTCTGATAAATGTATTCTCTCTCATTCTTTCTCTTTTTTCATTTTCTCTCTATCTCTCTACTCTCTCTTTATCTCTGTTTTATCACAGTCCCTCGTCACTACACTGGACTTAGTTAAACGTGGCGACACACCGAATACCTAAGTAACCACACGAGGTATGCCCATTGCCGTGCGTCTCCCTGTTATCACCCGAAGCTCTGTGTTCTGTGTCGTTAGTGACTTAAAACACGTCCTCAGAAAACACCTATTGAAACCGATTGACAATTGTGTGTTGCGAATGTTGTTGCTTTTTGTATTATTTATCTCTTTCATGTTATCGTTCTGTGTTATCTTCGTTATATAATTTTCGTTATTTTGTCGTGTTAGCTTCGTTGTCGGTTTTCACGTCGTGTTATTTTTTTTTATATCATATCGTTTTACTATCGTTCACTATTATCACTTGTGTTAGGATTTGTGTTGTGCTGGTGTAGTGTCGGTTTTCCATGTAAGGTGTGATGCTGGGTGCTGGAGAGAGAGTGTTTTGCTAGAGCTTCAGTATGTAGTATTGGTGGGAGCTAGAGTGGAGGGGGGAGAAAGGAAGGAATTGGAGAGGAATTGGAGAGGAGGATTTAGAAGAGGATGTTGCTAGGACAGCTTCCGGGGGTTAGGGGTTGTTGCGTGGGTCGGTAATTGCCGTTCCAACATTACTCGACCATAAAGAATAATTAACAACATTTAGTCTTTACCATGTACAGTTTTTACCTGCTCACAACTTCCGTCACTTCCGTCTGTTAACTTCCTCATATTACCCTCACTCTCCCTCCTTCTCTCCATCACTCCTTCATTTATCCTCAATCACACCAATACGTATTCTCCATCACCTTCTTCAATTACTCCATCACCCCCCTTCCATCACCCCCAACACGCCTTCCATCACCCAACACGCCCCTTCCATCACCCCAACACCCCTCCATTACCCCAACACGCCCTCCATTACCCCCGCCCATCACCCCAACACGCCCTTCCATCACCCCAACACGCCCCTCCATCACCTCAACACGCCCTTCCATCACCCCAACACGCCCTCATCACCACGCCCCTTCCATCACCCCAACACGCCCATCACCACCCCACGCCCCTCCATCACTCCAACACGCCCCTTCCATCACCCCAACACGCCCTCCATCACCCCAACACGCCCCTTCCATCACCTCCAACACGCCCCTTCCATCACCCCAACACGCCCCTCCATCATCCCTTCCATCACCCCAACACGCCCCTCCATCATCATTTCCATCACCCCAACACGCTCCTCCATCACCCTTCCATCACCCCCAACACGCCCTCTATCCCCCTCCATCACCCCCAACCCCCTCTATCACCCCCATTCCATCACCCCAACACTCCTCCATCACCCCAACCTCCCTCCATCACCCCAACACTCCTCCTCCATCACCCCTTTCCAACCCCAACACGCCCCTCCATCACCCCCAACCCCTCCATCTCCATTTCCATCCCCCATCCTCATCAACCCCTCCATCACCCCCCAACACGCCCATCCATCCCATCCATCACCCCATTCCATCACCCCCATCCATCACCCCAACACGCCCCTCCATCACCCCCTTCCATCACCCCAACACGCTCACTCCATCACCCCCTTCCATCACCCCAACACGCTCGCTCCATCACCCCCTTCCATCACCCCAACCTGCTCGCTCCATCACCCCAACGCGCCCCTCCATCATCCTCCTCCATCACCCCCTTCCATCACTCCATCACTGGTGTAGCGGCAACCCCGTGTTATGACTCCAAACAGCCTGGCGCGTGGTGCCACCTCCATCTCTCTTGTCTCTCTCTACCTTGCCTCATTCTGCTCTGCGTCACTCTACCCTGCCTCACCCTGCCTTGCCTCCATCTTCTTTCCCCTCCAAATTCTCTTTTTCCAGCCCCCCTTGTGTCCCTCCCCTGCCGCCCTTCACCCTACACCCCCTCCTAACTCCCTGCCTCCAACCTATCACTCTATATACTCACCCTCCCTCCACGTTTCCTCACTTCACGTTGCCTCCTTCCAAGCCTCACCCTTCTCCCTCTCAGTGGCCCTTACCCCTTGGGACGCTCGCCTTAGTTACGTGTAGTGATAGGTAATATACTGTAGCTCATTCTAGACACATTAAACATTTAGGTGTTGGGAAAATCATTACTCGTCTCCTCTGGTATGAATCTTACTATTTTATTTTCATGGACATTTATCGGCACGTAAATTACTGTTAAACTAGTTACCGCGGCTATTAGTCTGTGAAAGACGTAACGGGTGTCGCTTAGTGGAATAAATATCGAAATCACTAGATGAATGTTTGTCTTGCCGTTTATCTTGATTGTTTTGTGCAGGTAATCGAGGACAGTGTTACCAGACTCAGTATTGTTCTCACTGTTGTATCAAGACCATAGAGTACAGCAATAAAGTGTGTGTGTCCCGATGGGATGTGTATATGTCTTTAGAATTAAATACGGGTAGAGGGGGAGGCAGGAACAGGTGTGGTATTGTTTCTTGTTTATTTTTAATCTCAGCTGACACACCACTACCCCTATCAGCCATCCCCGACACTTCGTGACCACGTTTTAATGAGGGACATTGGCTACGAATATTTCGGCAAGTCCCTCTCTACAGTAAAGTAACCCATGCCATGTGCACCAGCTGCCACGTGTGGTGATATGCACCATCTTTGGAAAACAAGCGTGGCTATTTTCCTTCAAACCTTAATCCTAAATCATTCTTCACGCTTAAGGAAGCTTTGGGCTTAGGGAGGGGGGCTAAGGTAGAAGCGGGAAGGGGGAAGTGTTGGAAGGAGGAAGGGAGAGCGAGGTCAAGTCTGCTTCACTCATCATCTCTCCCACCTCCGGTTTTCAGAAATAGGATGACTGTTTGGGATGTTAATTTATCTCTACCTTCTTGTTTTTACGTCTCGAAACTCTCTCTCCTTTTAAACGGGAGATAAACAAGTGTGTGTGTTGAGTCTCTGTAAGTTTAATTTGTGCTGGTTAAAGTAAACATCCGCAATCAGGCTCCTTGTGGCGTCATGCACCCAGGAACCCGGAGATAACATTTTGTGTACATCTAGACTGTGGTAATGAAATTAAAATAAATGTATTAAATCACCTCTAGCCGATCTCTGGCGGTAGTAATTCATAGACTATAGGCGTTTATTGTAAGGCGTTTTACGATGCACGGAATTGCTAACGTGTTTGCTTTCCCGGACTGTCATTAAGAAATACGACATTGTACCGCGTCTTGGGAATAACTGTTGTACAACACAGTCTTCAGAAAACAATAAAATTGGGAGAACTGTTATTTTGGACACAATACGGAAAGAAATAGTGAAGAAAATATATAGAACATTATGGAAAGAAAGACAAAAGGGAAAAAAAGTCAATCAGTCAACAATAAATAAGAATAAGACACAAAATCGGGCCCGTTTTAAAAGTAATTTCTACCGAACTATGAAACCACACAACATCTTCTCTCGCGGCTAGGTGTTCGCATATTTACACACGCAATTCGACGAATTTCAAGTTCGTTTGTCTTAATTTTTGCATTTACAGAACTGTAATCAACATGTTTACCTGTATTAAAAGTATCTTATGAGTAATGATATTAAAGTTTTAATCATATTTGAGTAATTATCAATATTGTTACACCAAAGTCACCAACGGCTAATGAAATTGGACAGCGCCCACTTAAAAATGGTTGGGGCCAAAACAGGTTTCAACTAGGCGTAATCCTTTTCAATTTTATCACGCCGTATGCTTTGTTTTAGGTCCTATCCAATATACTACCGTATATAGAATTATTATTATTATTATATCACAGTTTTTTATTGCCTTACATGCCCACATCTCATCAATATTATTCAAAATATTCTCCATAAGCGGCCATGATCCGCGTATTTTCAGTGGGAGAAACTCGCCGATTGGCTGTTAGCTATTCGGGCGCCTCTGCCCGCTGCAAACGCTAACGCTTGATCGAGGTGTTCAGAATAACTAACGCGTTAACTATTCCGTGCATCTGAAACGCCTTACAATACACGTCTTATGTATACAGTATCTTCTAAAGTCGTTTTTTTTTAGCAGACAGTATTAGGATATGAAGCCCCGCCCTCTTGCAGCTCATTGGCTCATACATAATGTTCGATTAATATTTATATCTCGCAAATTAATCCATATATAACCGTAAAGAGTTCCCAGTTCTGGTTCACTTTAATGCCGAATATAATGTGTGTAAAGATATAACTGCCTGAAAACGTTAACTGTTAAGATATTAGTGGGAAAAAGTTAGCCATATATATATATATATATATATATATATATATATATATATATATATATATATATATATATATATATATATATATATATATATATATATATATATATATATATATATATATATATATATATATATATATAATTTTTTTTTATACGGGGATTAGCCCACCCGGGCACAGGTCACTGACCCACGTCGGGGCATGGGGGCGAAAATGTAATAATAATAATATTAATAATAATAACAATAGTAAATAAAGTTTATAATATAAAATACAAAATCTAAAATAGATTAATTAAATAATAATGATGATAATAATAATAATAATAATAAAGAACCATAAAGAAAAAAAAGGAAAAAAAGAAAAAGCTAGAAACAATATATGTATGTTGTGTTGTCAATAGTCCGAGAAACAATTGAGACCCTGCTCTTGTGTGTAAATGAGGCAGAAAGTCAGATCAGCAACCTGGGACTTGGTCACAATTTTCGTGATGCCATTACCGTCGAAGTCACAAACAAATTCACGCTTTTGGAGAACACATTCGCCACTACTTCTCTTTTTACTAACTATTACGGATATCAAGACAAAAAATAATAATTACCATTTTATAAAGAGTAGATTAAAGTGTAAACACCATATATTCACGTACAGGTGTCACTTAAAACGAACGTTACGGGGAGGTAGTGTGCTTGGCGGAAGATCTCTGAGGCTTCATCTAGAACACACATAAATAACTTTGTTGTGGAGGCTGTGAGTTACGGCTGTCAGTGAAAATTCGATATACTGACATTGTGGATGACGTGTGGCAGTTATATTTGTGTGCGTCGTGCAAGAATAAACTGAAGTGATCAGTATTATATCCAAGAGCGACTGTTAAGTCCTTGTCTGGTATGTTATAAAACTGTGATGTGTAGTGAAGCGGGTACTGCTTCAGGCCGTAGCTCAGGGCCACTTACCTACTTGGCTCCGTAGGTGCTAAAATGTTCCTATGGTCGTAATTACTCAGAACCAATGTTCAGAAGATATGACAAGACGTTTGATTTTGTCTGTAAAATAAACTATTATTAATTGATAACAAGAGTGTTTCATACCTTCATTAGGTCGAGCAAACTATTTGATGTTAACTGGAAGAAAATTTGTCTTTTGTCTTTTAAAACTTAATTTACATTGTTAGAAGATATTGTGATAGAGTAATAGTGTTTGAATTTTTTGTCTGAGTTGTTTCGGCTGAGAGTACGAGCCAGTATCGAGACGGTGATGCGGGGTTGTGGTGTGTCTCCCTACTCCATGTGTGAGTGTGTTTGTGTGGTGAAGGGGGCCTGTTTGTTCTGGAACCCCAACCACTGTCCACACCAAGGCACGGCCTCTCAAACACTCACTCGTTAAAATTTGGTCATCGATCTGGGGGTTAAGAGGAGCACCGGGTTGCTGTACTGTATGGTCTAGTCTCACAGTAAGGTCGACGCCATTCAGTCTCCCAGCATTCTTCTCCATTTAGGGGAAACTTAATTTAAGAAAGTCTAACAATCCGCATGTAGGTTAGGTTAGGTTAGGTTAGATTAGCAACCATTCAATGTTGTGTGGACTGTAGGTGTCGTGGGCAGGAACTAGAGACCCTTGGAGCAGGAGGTGAGGGCTATATATGTGTGTGCACTTGGCAGCCGTACCAAATAGTGTATAAGGCCTATAGGTTGACTTTAGATTATATAGATACAAACTAACTGGTATAGAAAATTATGTGAGTATAGAAAGTTATTATAAGTATTGAAGAAGATGCATAATACGAGTAGATATTACTCCTGGTTACACAAACAAAACATTAAGGCTATTTTATCTTTACTGGTTGTTATGGTGTGTGTGTGTGTGTGTGTCCACTATCAACTGGGGGTGGTAGTGATGTGGGAGCTGTAAGACCGGGATGCAGCGTCACGGGACTTGCTTCTGGTGTTGAGTGTCGGGTCTTGGAGTGGTCGTCACGTCGTCCAGTACAGTGGCTGTTGCTACCCCAGTGCTTCTATTGTCTACTGTCTCTACTACTACTACCACTACACACACACACACACACACACACACACACACACACACTAATTATGAATATCTAAAATGTCTGCTCATGATCCACAGTTTGTTAATATGTTAACCTCTCATATTGTGCCTTTAATTTTCAGGATAAAAAACTGTAGCAAAAGAGTGAATAGAAAACAAAAATTATCGAAAGATTCTGAAATTGAAAATGTACAAATTGTTCGAGTGATTCAAAGGAGTTGTGTTTTGTTGTACATCCCGAACATTTGTGATTCATCAGAAAATAGGAAGAAAATTCTTTACGTTGTTTTGAAGTGTTGTGAGGAGGCGAAGGAGGGGAGGAACTGTGAGGGAAGGGAGAGGGCAGTGTGAGTTGGAGTGTTGACGGGTGTTGGAGGTCGACGACAGAGCCACAAGCATCTACTCGGAGGAAGACAACAAGAGCGCCACTGTTGGGTATCGTAAATACACGCGGTGGTCAGCCAGTTTGTTGTACAGAACAGTAAAGTGCCAGAGCCAGGGAGGAACGGTCGTGGCCACCTAGTGCGGGAGAGCCTTTGGTGGCTTCCCAGAGACTTGGAAATAGACACCGAAAATACAGTAGTTGTGCGTCGAAAATCTTACACCTGTGCTTAAGGTCAAGGTCTGTGTTGTTAAGTGTTTGGAGTTTACATCTAGTTTCTTTCCCAGAGACCATTTCATCAGTGCCGGTCGAGGCTGATTACTGAGATTTTAAAAGAAAATTTATAGTGATTCATAAAATTTTTGAGGAAAAGAATATTTTTCCTTTATAAAATCAGGAAAATCATTGATAAATTATTCCTCAAGTTTCCTGGTTATTAAGGACTTGATACAAGATAAATATATCCGGAAAGTGGTGAGTGGTAGAGGAAGGAGGCTAGTCTTATACCGTGTGTTAGGGAGGTCATCATCCAGAGTATTACAAGAGGTCAACATCCCAGCGAAAGGGGTCATTACCAAGACGCCAAAGAGGGGTCAACATCCTCACTGACGGACTGCAGGATCCGCTCAGCTTGTCTTCTTGATGGTAACAGTCCTCACATCCTGCAGGCGTATATTCATATTAATATTCAGACATTTCATTCAGAAACAACAGTACAGGCTTGGGTACAGTTACAAACACAGTTACGGTTATTTCCACCTAACTTAACCTGTAATCATGTGATTATTGATGTAAAAGTTCGCTTCCTTGTGAGTTGAGATAAGCGAGAGATCAATTTACTTCACACGAAACTTGCTGTATTTTGACACACAAATTGTTATCTGAAGAGGAAAATTGAAAACCAAGAATGTGGTCATCTAAAACCTGATACTGGTCGACTATAAAAATGACATCCTTAAAGTTGAAACAAAAATAGTGAGTAAAAATGGATGGAGGGAGTGTGTAGTGTGAGGCCCTTCACATACCTTGTGACGACCCTCACGACCTCCTGTACTGACCTGTTACTGAACCAATAGACCAGAAACTGCGCTGACCCTTGAACCGGCTGACCAAATAGGGTCCCCCACACGCGTAACGGTAGACAACGCCTGACTAACAGAAACAACAGTGGCCCGCATTGATCAGTTGTTGGTGTCAGTTTTCACTGGGGTTTCTGAGGGGGGAGTGCTTCGTGCCCCTCTGCTTTTAGTAATTCATATAATTCAGAGTTTCAACGTTAATAAGAAAAATTTTCTTGCTACTCCATCTTAGGTTGATCCATCACTTTTATACCCACGGAAGATATAACTTTCCATCATAGGATGTAACTGTCACTATAAGGTAAAGCTTTATGGATTATTAACCCCTATAAGTGGCAGGGAGGACGGGGGAAACTCTACCCAGCCTCCACTCAGCCTTGTCAACGCTATTTGACCTCACCCTAACCAGCGTGACCCTGGCCGACCCCTCCTCGCCCTGACCCTGCAGTGGGTGTCTGGCAAACCTTCAGGCCACTACAGGGTCACCAAGGTCCAGCAGTACAGTACCCCGTGCGGGACAAATTCTAAAAAAAAAAAAACCTCACCAGAGAGAAGAGCAGCCGATATTGTGCCACTCAGGTTAAGGGTCCCGTGGATGTAGGTCACAGTACTGTCATCATAACATACTGTCAGTCTAGGCGCTGACAGAAACATTGCACAAGGAAAAAATAGTGTATCTCCGGTTCCCTTGTGTGCAGGAAGTGGTTACTTTAGGTGTGGACAGGGGGAGGGAGGTTGCCAAGATGAATTGTGCTGGCCTCACGCTGTTGCTGCTCCTCCTTCTCTCTCACTCTACCGAGCCTTCGCTAGTGCCACAGTGACGTCCTAGTGAGAGATTTGACGTCACCAGTGGTGACACGGGTAGTGTGTGAGTGCGAGTCGTGTATAAAACTGGTCAGAAAGACCCCCAGTCAGGATGCCGCTTTTCACCGCCTGCGTATGCAAGCGAGCTCACAAGGGCCCGAAGGTCAGCCCGCCCCTTCATCTGCTTCTACAGGTAAGTGCTAAATTTCATCCTGGAGTTTATGTGACTTGTATCGCCTGTATATCAGTATTACTGTACACACCTGGTCTTTGGTATGCTGTTATCAAGCACAAGGAAGGCGTTGCATGCAAATACCCAGTCGTTGTGACATTAGCATATATATTGCTGCTATTATGAAGAGTAGTTTTCTGATTCTAAGAAGATTGGGAGTTAAACTGTGCAATAAACTTGTCGGTCCACGTGCATGATGTGTGCCAAACTCTTGCTCTTCTGCTCCCAACTTGTTTATCTCTCAATGATTTATTTACGTCTTGTCCACTCTCCCCCTTTTTATCTTTATTCATTCCTCTCTCTCTCTCTCTCTCAACGTCAATGTGTGGTGGTGCTACCATCACCCTCGCCCTCCTGCTGCCCGGAATGACGACGTAATTGAAGCAGGTTCTGACACGTGGCTCGTGTCCGCCTCGTCTCGCGTCATTGATATTTGATATTGAAACAGTTTATTTAGTCAGAAAAACACAGATACAGGGTGGATAATAATAAAAATATTAACATGGCTGAGCCAGTTGAGACCCTGAGCTCTCCTGTAGGCACCTGATATTACATACTGTACATTTATCTCAAGGAAGTATTATGTAACATTTAGTATCATCTGGAATAGTACACGTAACTTGGTGGTAGATAGAACATATCAGAATGTTACCACAGTTATCACTTTATTATTATTATTATTTTTTACCTTTATATTAGAATACATATTTTACAGTGGAGTTGATATCTGGGTTGTGTTAAGGTGGAACAAGAGGGCAGAAGTTGTCAGTATTATGTCTTGTCGGCAAATATATATTTATTGCAATGGTAATTTCTATCTATTAAATGACAATGTCTGATATAATGGTTTTAGTGGTACAATAAAGGTAGGAATATAAAGTAGGTATTACAAAAATATTATACTTAGACCTCAGGTTGTTGTGGTAACCTGACCCGTAGCACATGGTGGCTCGAGGTTTGTTTACGTGATGCTCACCTGTTACTGGCGCCAAGGGTAAAGACGGGCAGGACTGTCATCTCTCCTGACTTGGTCCTCCAGCTAAACCGTTCACCTTGACGTTTACTTCTTACCATCAGTCAGTAGAGGTGAAGCATTTGATTCTATGATGGTCCTTGGAACATGTTAAGATTTAAAGTTAAGTGAGTTTGAATAGGTGCTAACAGACAAACAACAGTTGTAACAATGACACCATCTCACAGGCGGGTTTAGGTACTGTGTGTTGACGGTTATTTACAAGGTTAGAATAAACATTATCACTTCATAATATTTGAAAGAACATTAATACTGTTATGAGCGTCAGAGTAGGTCATGTAGTAATCACAAAATACTGTCACTAAAGGGATATTTCTGCACTTGTAATTTATAAATAAATCTGTATATTTGTGAAGTGACTCTTAATCTGAATTGCTACTACCGTGTATGATATTCTTTCGGTAGTTGTCAGTGTTGTTGTAACTGTCATGGATGATAGATGCCGGACCTTGCTTTGTATTCTGATTATTATTACCAGCGATTAGTGAGGGCGGGGGCCAGGAGGGGGTCGCACCAAGCTTGGGTCATCCAGCTGTCAACACGTGATGGAGTGAACCAGCGGCGGTGCGTCGTGACCGTTGAGCGTAGATTAACCAGGGAGTTGTGTGTCCAGCGTCCTGTTGGAATAATTATTATCCCTGTGATGTTTGTTATCGGAGAGATAAATGACTATCTCGTATGTTTGGTATGAGGGAGATGGTGTGCTGTCTCTCGTTTAGTATCAGAGAGAGTTTGTGGTTAGTGTCTAGGTCTCTAGGATATGAATCGATCTCTTGCAATTTGTATCTTGGAGATGACTTACAATGGAACGACCGTGGAGATGAAGTTGACCGAGTACGACGTTAGTGGTTGAATTAACTATATAAGAGAATAATTGGGAGGTCAGGTATGCTCTAGGTAGACACCGTGATACTGAGAATTCTATCAAATGTATCAAACTAAAACACAGGAAAAAATTGGACCAATACAGTCTGATACCGGCGAGCTAACTGATAACGGAGAAATGAACAATAATCTTAATAAATATTTTTCAACATTTTTCACCACCGAAAATTTAAACATGATACCCGAGGCACCGACTCTATACAGAGATAGTGGAGAAAATAAATTAAGCGAGATAGTAGTGACTAGTAACGATGTTAGTAAGCAAATAGACAAACTAAAGCCTAAAAGTCACCAGGTCCCGTTGAGATATTTGCCAGAGTATTAAAGGAATGTAAGGAAGAGCTGAGTATGCCCTTAGCAAAGTTGTTTAACATGTCCTTAAAAACGGTTGTAGTGCCAGAATCCTGAAGGGTAGCGAATGTTTTACCGATTTTCAAGAAGGGAGATAGATCACTATCCTCTAACTACCGTCCAATCAGTCTAACATAAATTGTAGGCAAATTACTGGAAGCAATCATTTCAAACTATTTTCGAAATCGCCTGGAGAAGCACAAGTTGATCAATGATTCCCAACATGGCTTCACAAGTGGGCGTTTATGTCTAACTAATCTATTAACATTCATTTCATCTGTTTTCGAATCAGTGGACGAGGGGCACAATTATGATGTGGTATATCTCGACTTAAGCAAAGCCTTCGACAGAGTCCCCCACGAAAGACTGATAAGAAAAGTGGAGGCTCATGGCATTAAAGGAGATGTTCTAAAATGGATTAGGGCGTGGTTACAAGACAGGAAACAGCGAGTGAGCATTAACGGCACCAAATCTGATTGGAGCAACGTCACTAGTGAAGTTCCCCAAGGCTCAGTACCTGGACCATTATTATTTATTATATACATAAACAACATAGATATCGGCGTAGACAGCAACGTAAGTATATTTGCTGATGACACTAAAATGGGGCGTGTAATTAAATCTGACGAGGACTCAGCAAAACTACAGGAAGTTCTAAGCAAATTTTTCGAATGGTTTGAAAAATGGCAGATGAAATTCGATGTGGACAAATGTAAAGTACTCAGTTTAGGAGATGTAAACAGGGAAACCAGATAAGCAACGATGTTATTGAGAAATCCGACTGAGGAGTAATGATAAGTAGGAATCCTAAGCCAAGTAAACAATATGTATTTGCTCGAAACAAGGGCAACAAAGTACTTGGGTTCATACAAAGGAGTGTTAATTACAAGACTAGCGAGGTCATTCTAAAACTATATCTTGTGCTTGTGAGACCTCACTTGGATTACGCAGTTCAATTCTGGTCACCATATTACACAATTGATATAAAATCCTTGGAAAGAATTCAGAGGAGAATGACAGGACTAATCTCGGGCATTAGGAACCTGGAGTGCAGAGACAGGATAAACATCTACATTTGCACTCCCTCGAGAGACG
Organism: Homarus americanus; assembly: GCF_018991925.1. Classification (NCBI taxonomy): domain Eukaryota; kingdom Metazoa; phylum Arthropoda; class Malacostraca; order Decapoda; family Nephropidae; genus Homarus; species Homarus americanus. The sequence continues at coordinate 319,478 of NW_024715902.1, read as the reverse complement.
TAGAGTGAGGGGTGACATGATAGAGGTGTACAAATGGAAGTCAGGGCTAAACAAAGTGGACATTACAAATGTACTCAAACTATCCAACCAGGAGCGAACTCGTAACAATGATTTTAAATTAAATTTAGATTTAGGCGCGAAATAGGTAAACATTGGTTTGAAAATAGAGTAGTGGACGAGTGGAACACGTTACCAAATATCACCATTAACTCGAATACGATGGATAGCTTCAAACATAGGTTGGATGGATATATGAGCAGTAGAGTTGGGTGTAAATGGGACTGCCCAGTATGGGCCAATAGGCCCGATGCAGTTTCCTCCATTCAACGTGTACAAATGTAAAGTACTCAGTATAGGAGATGTAAACAGGGAAACCAGATACCAGATGAACAACGATGCCATAGAGAAATCCGACTGCGAGAGAGATTTAGGAGTAATGACAAGTAGGAACCTTAAGCCAAGTAAACAATGTGTTTTTGCTCGTAACAAGGCTAATAAAGTACTTGGGTTCATACAAAGGAGTGTTAGTTACAAGACTAGCGAGGTCATCCTAAAACTGTATCTTGCTCTTGTGAGACCACACCTGGATTACGGAGTTCAATTCTGGTCACCGTATTACAGGATGGATATAGAATCATTGGAAAGAATTCAGAGGAGAATGACAAGACTAATCCCGGGCATTAGGAACCTTAAGTATAGAGACAGGTTAAAGCATCTTAATTTGCACTTCCTCGAGAGACGTAGAGCGAGGGGCGATCTGATAGAGGTGTATAAGTGGAAGTTAGGGCTAAACAAAGGGGACATTACAAAGGTACTCAAACTATCCAACCAGGAGCGAACTCGTAACAATGGTTTTAAATTAGACAAATTTAGTTTTAGGCGTGAAATAGGTAAACACTGGTTTGGAAACAGAGTAGTGGATGAATGGAACAAGTTACCAAATATCATCATTAACTCGAATACGCTGAATAGCTTCAAACATAGGTTGGATGCTTATATGAGCAATAGGGGCTGGGTGTAAACGGGACTGCCCAGTATGGGCCAATAGGCCCGCTGCAGTTTCCTCCATTCTTATGTTCTTATGAATGTGGGTTTGTTTACTATAAGTGTATTTCTTAGATATCGTGTAAGCATCTACCTTGCATGTACCTGTACTGGTGTTTCTGAGTTAACGAGCTGAAATGGAACTTGTTTGTCCGAGGATTTTGTCACGTTGATGTGTAGTTGTCAGAGGTCTGGGTGAAGAGGATGAGCGAATGGTTGGTTGTATCAAGTTGGGCTCACGTGTTGACGTTGGCCAAGTACGTCATCAATATGTTGCAGCGGGTGGTACTGACGCACGTCTTGGCCTGACGCCTTGGCAGGTGCTTCATATGTAGTTCGGGAATTTACATCTTAAAGAACCGGTTTGAGTATTATGGTAATGCTGGGCGTAGCAATGTTGCGGGGTAGTTTGTTGTGTCTACCACTCGCTTAAGTCTTGTCTGCCCCCATGAATCTCAATACGTCTTTGAGGGAATTCCAGCGGCCGTCTCCCAGTAAAGCCCGATAAGTCAGAAAATAAAGGTGATGCCACTCAGCCTCGGACGTACACATTGTCAGTCAGTGTTGTTGGCTGGTGAGGTGGAGCCAGGGAGAGTACTTTATGGCCCTCACAGGTGTCGTGTTTTTCTACATAAAGATGTTTTTTCACTGTGTTGTTGAGCATAAATGTGATAATCGAGCGGGTTTTTTTGTGCATGACATTTCCCTCACCCCGCCCTCAAAGTGTGTAATTGTGCCTGAAATTTTGCTGCTTTTGCCTATATTTTCGTGTAATGGTGAAAGGTGTCATCAGAGAATGATGGATATAAATAATGAATCCTTAATGTAGCCATTGATCCCGGTAGAATAATGAGTCACCAAAACATCAAATTCAGAAGAAATTATCCAGCAAGTGCAGGTATATGAGTAGTGATGGATGTGATGTCCATCTATAATAAATTGTATATATATATATATATATATATATATATATATATATATATATATATATATATATATATATATATATATATATACACACATATATGAAAAATTAGTATTCAATTTTGCTGTGTGCATTGAAGTTAATTGGATGATTTCATTTGTGGCGTTATTATGAATAGTGAAAGTATATTTCTTTCAGAGAGAAAGTGGAAAAAAATATAAGACGAGAGAGAGAGAGAGAGAGAGAGAGAGAGAGAGAGAGAGAGAGTTACAAGAAGATGCCCATATTGCTACTTTCATCCTGTTGATGCCTCACCCTAGCACCCTCCACCCCCTCTATTATCCTGGATGGAAGAATCGGTCGGATAGACGGAACGGGAAGACAGTAGATAAATGCTGAAATCTGGCCCCAGTAGCCTTGAAAGCCACGGGTGTTGTTATCCAGGTGTGTGTGTCGTGTGTGTGTGTGTGTGTGTGTGTGTGTGTGTGTGTGTGTGTATGTGTGTGTGTGTGTCGTGTATGTGAGTGTGTGTGTGTATATGTGTATGTGAAAATATTTATGATATATAAATATTTATATTATACAAATTCCAAGCTCTACAAATCTGCAACATCCGAATCTTCTGGATGCAGATAAGAAAAGCTTGCGGATGCTCCACTGATGCGGATGTGACATCTATCTCTAGTGTACGATACAGGTGCTCTAACTTCTACCTGTTAAAATAAGTTAGTGGTGGTGCAGTAACCTGGATATGATGGAAAATATACCTAAAACTTACTGATTCCTGTAAACTCTCCAGGAGAGGAATATGGGACACTCGCTGATCCAACATGTTTATTTTTCACTTTCTTTTGTATTTTGTGGGATAAATGTTACGGCGAAGGCACTCTGAGGACCTGGTGGTGACCCAGTGATCTGTGCGTTAATTTGGGGAACAAAAGTTAATAAGTTTCCTAACCTATTGTACATGTTATAGTGCACAGACGTACGTACGGTAATTATATAACAAACTCACTATGTAAACATGAGAGGCGAACTACCTGTTAATAAAGCGCGTTACGCTCAGGGGATTTTCACGTTTATCACAGAACGCAGGTGTTAACATTCTCCAGTTAACGTTGTTGACGTTAACAAATCACATACTTACGTGCGTTTTTATTATGATTGAGTGACTGTCTGATGCTCATTGTGTTATTTGAATATAAATTGTGTGTCCGTCCGTCAGTCCGTCCCATTAAAGCCTTCAAAAACAACTGAAGAGTTTGTCATAAAGTGATAAACTTTCTTTTTGCAATTTAATTTATATTAGTTAACATACGGCATTTTTTTGCTCAAAGCTCATTAAGACGTTGTTCTCTGTATCATAACACGCACACACACACACACATACACACACACATACACATACACATACACATATTACCCCGTGCAGACATGGTAGGCTACACGTCCCCTCATCCCGCGTTAAAACTGATTGCCTCAGGAATCAATGCTGGCACCTCAGCTGTTTTTGTTTTTCATCCAATATTCACTATGTATCCTTTTATCTGTCTTGGTGTACAATAGTTACTTATCGTCAGTGTTAAATACATAGTTTCTTTTCCTTGATATAAGTGCTTTATTTTTTTTTACTCCTCTAATTATCTCATTCGTTGATTTTTCTCTCATTTTCATTACCGCAATTCTACCTCTATATACAGTATATGATATTCTATAGCTTATTCGGTGTTTTCGTTGCCTTTACTCTTTTCATTTTGGTCATCTCTGTTTTTTTTATATTTTTTATATTCAATCTTTTCCCCTATCATCATATTCGTTTCTTTTCTCCCGTTTATTATTTTCAACTTCTGCCTCATCAATACTCACAACGCATTCCATTGTAATATTCCCTTGATTATTCTCCCTGCCACAATAGAACCAGAAACTCCTTTTTTTTGTCCATTAAGACCACAAGAATTACCTTTGTGTACCGCTGGCCCGGTGACTGGAACTGCAACACGATATTTTACGGGAGAAATCTTAGTCTTCCATATAAAGCTGGTGAAACCGCGGGGTTCCTTAGGAGTGCTTGCTGGGTCTCTTGGCTGTTTCCTTCACTCCTCACCTCGCTCTAATGGAACAAGCAGCCAGACGTGTTGGATATATATATATATATATATATATATATATATATATATATATATATATATATATATATATATATATATATATATATTAATAAGAATTTTATCCGACTGATATTTCTTCTTTTTTCATATTACTTTTCACTTTTAATACTATTTTTCATTTGCTGATATTTATTTTATATTATTAATGTAATCATTTATTATTATCAACATTATTATTATTATTATGCTTATTATTATTAAATAGTATTAAAGATATCCTAGATATGATTAATTATATAGAAGTAAAGTATCTCACAGGATTAGCTGATAGTAACCATTAACATGAGATCCCAGTGTTCACAAGACTGGGCAATAGCCTGGGCGGAGGCAAGTGGTCGACAACTTAACTTACTCTGCCAGGTTCGGATCCCCGAAGGTTCGTGTGATGACCTTCCCCGTAACTGAAGATGGAAGAATGAACCTGCATGTCTGTCTTAAGTTAGAACACAAAAATAACTTAAGATAATTTCATCAACTTATACTGAGTCTGTAGTACCTTAGCTAGACACCGTATATTCATTTTGCATCAGTTATGATGAAATTATCGTGGAGAATATTTTTGAAGGATTCTTTATTTTTACCTAACGCTAAGGTAGTTAAGGCTGCGTTTTAGTATAATTACAAAGATATTTTTGTACATTGTTTTTGTGCTTTAAGTCAGACAGTTAAATAAGTTCTTAAGTCTAGAGTTATGACAACAAGAACAACATACATGTCATGATGATCTGGGTCCTGGGTGGTAAGATCTTGGGGGTCACACGTCCTTTTTCTACCTTTGTGTATTTTGGGGGATTTTATTACTGTGTGTTGTGGGTGTTATATATTATACCGTACTGAAGATTTTGTTGTAGATTTTATGTCCCCACCATAGACTAGGGGCATAAAATGCACGTCATGTTCAGTACGTCCATACTTCTTTCCGTCCATCCATCTTTCCGTCCATCCACCTTTCCGTCCATCCACCTTTCCGTCCATCCATCTTTCCGTCCATCCATCTTTCCGTCCATCCATCTTTCCGTTCTTCCTTGTTTCCGTCTATTCTTTTCGTCCATCCGTCTTTCCGTCCTTCCTTCTTTCCGTCCATCCTTCTCTCCATCCTTCCTTCTTTCCGTCCGTTCGACAGCTCTATCCCACATTGGGTTGCTCACTTTATGCCATCATCTCTACAATTTTCCACGAAAGACTCTGAAACTTGGCACAAACCTTTTACATTGGGAGTCGATGAGGTAAAATTAATCTTATTGGATGATATTTGTAATTTTGAACCCCAGGTTGTTATTGTCTTAAGAAGTGTTGGCTGTGGGATCACTTTATGATGTCACCTACAGTTGACCATTAAAGACTCAACCTTAGTAGAAGTGTTTTGGAGTGATGGTACACGTGTGATGTGGATCGCCTTGGTGGATCTGTTTTTTCAGCTTCCATCGTCTGGAGTGAGGTGTAGGTACTGGTGTGTTATGAACGCCAATGTGTTTTATTATGGTTGGTGTTGTTGTTCAGTGGTCTTGCTATGGTCATACATTCTAGAATATTATTGTTAGTCTAAGAAATTAATAATTAATTAGCTTAAATAATGTCGTTAAATACTGTTTATCATGAAAAAAAAAGAGTCATTTGGTTAAGATATTATAGATGTAAATTGTAATATAGCTGAAGGAAAAATACCATGAAAATAAAACATTATGAATAGTTATGAAAGTGGCGAAGAGGAAAGAGAGTGGGGATGTAGGAAGGAATACAATGAGTTGAGTCACGGAGGAAAGGACTTATAACATGGGCAGTTTTATCCTCTTAAGAATGTGTGTGTAACCCGAGGTGACAACTGCATTTAGTTAAAACAGTCAGTAAAGATGAGGTTGTAAAGAGGGATGATAGTGGAGTCTTCAGTGTGTGTAGTGTGTCGGGCAGGGTTGTGATGATTACAATGGTAGTGTTGCTTGAAGAATCGACTGATGTGGCACTTGTTGTGTGGTATGAAACACCATCAAGACAGTTCCACTCTTGTTTCTTTCGGTATACCAATAAAATTCTTGATTTTGTGCCAGGACAAAAAGTCTTTCAGTTGCTGTACAAAAGAAAATCACTCCTGCATTTGTTATCGCAGCCTAAAAGTGGACACACTTCCTAGCCCTTGGTCCCTGCTCACCTAGCAGTAAAGTAGGTACCTGTTGTAAATCGAAAAGTTGCGAATTCGTATTCAGGCTTCTACGCCCTTGACAAAAAACTATGACCCTTCAGGCTTCTACGCCCTTAACTCATGAGACATAAAGGCAAGCATGAACTTAGCATGCTTCCCTGTTGGGCGCTGTAAACGCTTCTGCGCTTCACCTTGCACAGGATGTAAGGGGGTGCCCCTCCCAAAAAAAAAGAGTGAGGGACTGTGTTTGGGGGGGGGTGATATCAGATATAAATACATACAGTGTTATGTTTCCAGCTGGGAAGGTCGTGAGGCGGCCAGGGTGAAGCGACCTGATCATAAACTGGACAGGTGGTGGGCTGGTCACTTTAGGTAGAGGCACAGAGGTGGGGGGAGAGGGGGATAGGCGGTGGAGTCAGGGCAGAGGGGTGTGGGTGGTAGCAGTGAGGTTTTCGGGTCAGAACAGTGGGGTTTGGGGGTTAGGGGTCAAGGCAGTGGAGTGTGGGCGGCGGGGGTCACCCAGCAGGTGTGTGAGAGAGAGAGGAGGTAACGGCACTGTGGGCGGGGTGGCAAACGGCTCACGGGGAGTCTTGGGGGGAAGGGTCTGGTGGGCGGTGTTTGCGTGCCGCCCCCCTCTGCCTCCGCCCGCACCTGCCACCGCCTGTACCTGCCGCCGCCTGTACCTGCCGCCCATCCTCTCGCAACTCTCCCCCACCAATCCCAACCTTCCCCCCACTAACCCCATCCCTCCCCCTACTAATCCCATCCCTCCCCCCACTAATCCCATCCCTCCCCACCTTGACTCACTTAGCACCTGTAATTAATTATCTTACGTGAGCAGCACCTCGTAGCTGGAAATATATTGATCAATCATCAATATCTGTATAGTGTTTTTTTTTTATTGAATAAATACACATATTTTTTTTATGAGTGTGTAGACATACTGTATATAAAAGTTATAAGTGTGTGTGTGTGTGTGTGTGTGTGCGTGTGTGTGTGTGTGTAATGTTATCCTTACCTCCCAGACACACAGGGCTTCCTCTATTCATTTATAAAAAAAAGCTTCTCACACTCGTACTCCAGCGGTACACTCATACAACTTCCTGCCGCAGTAAGATGACGGTAACACTTGTTATATAACAGAACCTGTTGTCTACACAGGTAAATGAATGTAAAAAAAATACCTCTGGTTACCGAGTTTAGTGGATAAGCTGCCTGACTACCAATTGTGGTGGTCCGGGTTCGAAACCCGGCAACTAGATGTGATTTTTTTTTACAATATTTGGTATGCTGCCGTTGTGTGGTGGTATGATAAGCTACATCATCTGTTGTATCACGAAGCTGGGTTGACCATAGTTTTCCGCTGTGTGCAGGTGTGGTGCAGGTGATTGGTGGTTGTTTGTGAGGGTGTGGTGTTGGTGGTGATATGTGGATGAGGTAGCTACTGCCATCAAACAGATGAAAAATAACAAAGCCTCAGGGCCAGATGGAATCCCTGCCGAGGTGTATAAAGCAGGAGGACCTCTGATTTCCAACTGCCTCCACTCTCTCCTGGAGAATATATGGGAAAGGGAGGAAATCCCCCAAGCTCATGAAAACGCCTCCATCGTCAGTATTTATAAGAACAAAGGAGACTGGTCAGACTGTGGCAACTACCAGGGGATCTCGCTGCTGTCCGTAGCTGGCAAGATTATCGCCTGAGTCCTCCTTAACAGACCTCTTCCTGAGGCTGAAAACTTCTTTCCAGAATCTCAATGTGGCCTGACCATCACGTGGCATCACTGATATGATCTTTGCTGCCCGCCACATACAGGAAAAGTGCAGAGAACAGCGTTGTGTCGTGTACATGGCTTTCATCGACCTAACCAAGGTCTTTGACTCGGTCAAGCAGGGAAGCCCTTTGGTGGATCCTCAGCCGTTTTGGCTGCCCACCAAAATTCATTGGCATTGTGAGGCAACTCCACGATGGCATGAACGGCAGTGTCCTGCACAATGGCACCCAGGCTGAGTTCTTCCCATCCAAACGGGGGTTAAATAAGGGTTTGTACTGTCACCAACTGTCTTTTCCATTTTCTTGACTACCTTCTTTACTCGTGCCACCACCAATCTACTCGGCGGGGTGGACATTGAGTACCGGATGAAGGGTCTTTTCAACATAATACGACTCCAGGCAGGAACAAAGGTGTCGACAGCTTCCATTACTGAACTTCAGTATGCAGACAACCTCACCCTTGTCATTCACACTGAACGTGACCTACAGGAGATCCTGAACACCTACACAGATGTTTATGCACACTTCGGCATTAAGGGTGAATGTACGTAAGACTCGGATTCTCTTTCAGCCTGCCCCTGGTTCAGCCACACCTACACCATCCATCCAGCTTAACGGTACTACCCTATCTAATGTTACCCACTTTAGGTATCTCGGCTCCCACCTGTCCAGTACCGCGAACATCGATGAAGAGATTCAGCATCGGATCAGTTGTGCATCTCAAGCCTTTGCCAAACTCCCGAACCGTGTCTTCAGCTGCAGGGAGCTGAAATTATCTACAAAGTTACACGTACATCGAGCAGTGGTCCTCCCCACCCTGCTATATGGCAGCGAGACATGGGTCACATACAGCAGGCACATCAAGGCACTTGAAAACTTTCACCAGCGTAGTCTACGTTCCATCCTCCGAGTTCGCTGGGAAGACAAGAGAACAAATGCCAGTATTCTTGCTGATACCAACTGTAGAAGCATCGAGGTTACCATTATCCATGAACAACTACGCTTGACTGGCCATGTTACCCGCATGGACGGCAGTAGACTGCCAAAGCAGCTACTTTACAGTCACTTAACGAATAGTAAACGTAACGCTGGCGGGCAACTGAAAAAGCGCCAAATCGACCCCTTCACCTGGGAGACGATTAATCCATACCATATCGCTTGGAGGAGCATCACAGAAGAAGGTGTCAATACTTTCGAGTTAGCCCAACTGCATAACGAGGCAGAAAAGCGTCAATGCCGGAAAGACGCTGCCATTGCCTCCTCCGTACTAGATGTAGCCCTCCACTTGTGCAACATCTGTGGACGACCCTGCCGGTCCCGTATCGGCCTCTCAGTCACCTCGGAACTCACCAACCTAGGTGACATCCTTAATAACTCATATCATTATATCATTGCTGGATGATCGTCATACTCGATTCCGAATAACAGCAAAGTAGTAGTAGTAGTAGTAGTAGTAGTAGTAGTGTGTGTGTGTGTGTGTGTGTGTGTGTGTGTGTGTGTGTGTGTGTGTGTGTGTTGCCAAAAGGTTGATATCAAGACGCTCGGGTAACTCATCCATATTATCACTTCATTTCCTACACGGCCAACAACAGTATTACCCTCACCCCCTCACGAGCACCTTATCACTCGGTCCAACATTTAATAATCATCCACAACAACACTTGTTTATGTTCTCCATGACCTGGACCGTCTTCTCTCCCTCCTCCTCCCTTACCTGGAATCCTCTCCATCTTCTCTGTTGTCCTCCCTCCTCTATCTCCACCTGTTAATCTTTCTCTCCCTCGTCTATCTCTCCACCTTCCTGTCGTTTACCAACTCAACGGTTTTCCTTTATTTATACATTTGTTGACCCCAACCCTCTCTCTCTCTCTCTCTCTCTCTCTCTCGTAATGATAACACCTTTCTCTTCCTAACACCCCTCTCTCTCTCCCTCACCAGCATCCCCTTCCCTCTCATCAACATCTCCTCCTCTTCACCAACACCCCCCTGCCCTCACAAATACCCCCTCCAACATCCCTCCTCAGTGTCTCCCATTATCCACCTCCTCCCCACCACCTCCTCCTGCCCACACCCTCCTCATAGTACAGTATTCCACTAACTCTTCAATACGGGGACGCCACTTTTAGTATTTCATTTGGCTAACGACGATTTTATTCAACTCAGAGGCGACACCGTACACAGGGGGTTACGTAGACTATCTCCACTAGCAACACCCCTCTCCCTCTCACCTCCACCTCACCCTCTTCCTCTCGCCTCCTCTTCACCATCACCTCACCCTCTCACCTCCTTCTCACCCTCTCCCTCTCACCTCCATCTCACCCTATCCCTCTCGCCTCCTCTTCACCATCACCTCACCAGCATCTTCTAGTCCCACTCCCCTCACCTCCCTCTCATTTACACCCTCTTCTCTTCCACTTCCTCACCCATCTCCCATAGCCTTCTCATCTGGTGATTGGGGTGGTGGGGGGGTGATGATGAGCGACAGTGTAGGTAAGGATATGTGTGTGGTGATGATGGGGAGGAAGTGTGGTGGTGGTGACGACCCAAACCCCAAAACCCTGACCCAAACCTGACCCTGATCCTGCCAGTCCCATATGCTGTGACAGTCCATATATGACGGTATACCAAACCCCAGTTCCAAACCCTGCCCTGCCCATCCTGCCAGCTGTGCCAGTGAGCCTGATGTGCCATGACCATGATGTGCCATTTGCTATGACGGCTTAAAATGCTGCTAAGAGGATGCAGCCATGATGACCCGGTGTAGGGAGGAAGTGTGGTGGTGGTAGGGAGGAAGTGTGGTGGTGGTAGGGAGGAAGTGTGGTGGTGGTAGGGAGGAAGTGTGGTGGTGGTAGGGAGGAAGTGTGGTGGTGGTGGGTGAGAGGTGGTGGTGTGGTAGGGGGAGATGATACTCAAGGTTGTTGTTGATGTTTGTGTGTATAGTTTTGGTAGTGATGGTGGTAGTAGTGGTTGTTTTTTGTATTAATAGTTGTAGTAGTTGTTCTTGTGGTGTATGGTGGTAGTTGCTCGAAGGCTAGTGACAATAGGTGTGGTAGTTGCAGTGATAGTAATGGTTGTTTTCATGTTGGTAGTTGTGGTAGCTGCTATGATGGTGGTAGAGGCAGTAATAGTGGTCGTTGTAATAGCAGTTATAGTAGTCATAATATAATTAGTATTTATAACTGTAATGATAGTAGTTGCTGTAATAGTGATAGGAGTAATGGTGGTTATATCAATACCACCTAATCACCATAACAACTACCACCTTACCACCACAACTACCACCTTACCACCACAGCAACCACCTTACCACCACAACTACCACCTTACCACCACAACTACCACCTTACCACCACAGCAACCACCTTACCACCACAACTACCACCTTACCAACACCACTACCACCTTACCACCACAACTACCACCTTACCACAACAACTACACCTTACCACCACAACTACGACCTTACCACCACAAATACCACCTTACCACCACAACTACCACCTTACCACCTCAACTACCACCTTATCACCTACCACCCTAACATTCACCTTCCTACCACAACAACTACCTTACTACCACACCTTTTCGCCACAACAACAGTCTTACCACAACAACTACCACCTAACTACCACAACAACCACCTCGCCACCCCAACAACTACACCACCACCACAACTACCACCATACCACCGGAATGCAGGTAGCATCAGCCTCATTGAACAAAGTGCCACCTGGGATGCTGTACTTGGTAGAAGGCATGAGAGTTGTACCAGGTATGCAAAACACCAGTATCACCTCCAGGTACACTATAGGTGTACCTGGCTAATTGACTAAGTGCCTTACCTGTTTAGTTACTACCTGGGTACTTTTCGTTACTGCCATTTAAGTACTGGTTTAACAACAGTGGTCATTCATTTTGTTATCTACTTGAGTTAGAAAATTTGAAACCTGAGTACAATGACTTAACCCCTTGAATATATTGACTTAGTCCCCTGAGTGTAATAACTTAACTCCTTGAGTGTATTGACTTAACCCCTTGAGTATTATGACTTAACTCCGACTATAGTGAATTAACCCCTTGATTATAGTGACACAAGTCTTTGAGAATAGTGCTCTAAGGTCCTTGAGTACGATGACTTCACCTCTGAGTACTATGACTTGGCCCCTTGAGTATTGTGACTTGACCCCTTAAGTACGAGGTCACAGTGAAAAGTGTAACTTAAATTAGTAAGATGTCATAACCCTTTGATTGTCCTGTTCCCTTGAGTACTAGGGGTTTGTACTCAAAGGGTAAGGCACCGTACTCAAGGTGTTGATCTTCAGTAGAAATTTTTTTCATAGGTATTTTCTTGCTCCTTCCCTTCTCCTCCCCTTTGTAAATTCTCCATGACTATAACTACTTCGAGAGAGATATTGTAAAATTCTCTCCTTCATTATCTCTCAAACAAGAAACTACTACAACTACTCTAACAACAACTACTTTGTCCCCCATCCTCTTATAACACCACCCCGCCACAACATCCACCTCCCTTCCAGTATCACCACAACAACAAATACAAACTACTACCACAATAACCACCACTACCCTGCCCCCCGGTCTCTCCTTCCTTCTCAGCTTGCCTCACCCCTCCCCACCTGAACCATTCCACAGCGGTCATGGAGGGAGTGTGCGGTGCATAGTAATGTTGGGAGGCAGGACGGTATCACGGGGTGGCTGTCCGACACATGATTTTATCCCCCTGAAATAGTCCTCATTATGTGCTCTCTTGTGATTAGTAAATGTTTGTGTTGATTATCTCCTTCAGGGGCTCATGGTGCCTGCATCCCCCATTTTGCTTCTTGGAGGGAGAACTTTGTATATTCTTTTTATCATTCTTCGTCTTAAGAACTGATACTTTTATAGTAGTCTTCTGTTCAGAGTTTTATATCATACATTCACTCGTTTAAATTGTTGTGATTTTCTTCTTCTTGTTACTAGAGGGACTAAAAGGACCTGAGGTTTCTTATGATCCGTCTTAGTGATGATGGTAGTAGTGTGTACTGTACAATCTTAACTCTTAAACTTACTAGTTAATCATTGTTATTTTCTTCTCGCAATACAATATGTTTACTGGAGAGTCTCAGGGATTCAAGGGTTCCTGGCCTTTAGTTGTTGAGAGAGGACGTTGTAGGTTCTTATGGCCTTAGAGCTGATGTAGTAGTGTGCAGGATCTTAAGGTATAGTGAGCTTATCTTGATAATTCTTGAGTCTCCATATGTACTCGAGAGGCTCAGGGGTTATGGGTTACTCTGGACTAACTTTGTAATTCTTATAATTTATGTTTTAACTTGTGTTCGGTATATTACCCAAGGTATTGTCGCTTTAAGCTGCACCAGGTGGCTCTCAGTGTCTGTTGTGTGATGGGGTAGATGTTTTTATAAAGGGGTGATAACGTTATGCTTTGGGAGTCAACGTCAGTGTACCATTAATGTCTTCCACTTGTTTATATGGGATTGGTAATCTTGTCCGCTAGTGTGTGTGTGTGTGTGTGTAGCCACTCCAGTAAGGGTCTGGCTTTTCATGTGTTTTCATGCTTCAAGATCAGTTATGTTGTGATAAACTGTAATGTTTAGAAAATCGTGGGTGAAGTTGTAGCCTCGCTGGGGTTTATCTCTGTTATCTGCTGAGGTGTGGCTTAATAATTTAGGCAGTTATCTACCTGTGTGTTGACGGAGAAATTGTTGATGTAGTCTACCCTCTTCTCAGGCTTATTGATGAAGACTCTGACCTTATTTTCAATATTCATGTTTGTGTACTATTTTCCGTACTATATTAAGCGTCGGTTAGGCTTTCTGTTGTGATTATTTTACCGTGTTTTAACGTTTTTTTTTAGTACTGTCGTAGTAATGAAGAGAGAGAGAGACATGTGTTTTTCTTTCATAGAGGTTAGAATTTAAATCCACAATACTTCTTATGTTTGTTCCTGTATGTTAGACAATGCAGCACGGTTCTCATGTACGCCTTTTAAGCTACTTCAATTAATACCATAAAAAAAACCTTGTGTCGGCCTACATAATTTTCCCATACAATAAACACAATACCTAAACACTGTCCTACACGGTTCTGATGTTCAGCAGTAATTCTCTTCGTCTCCTGTTGCGTCTCAACTCTCGATCACCTTTGAACATGTTGAAGAGAGTTAACAAGCGGCCAATTGACACGCCGAGGACACGACTGACTTAACGTAACAGTGTATGGGGCTAACAAGACCCAGGACCCCCCACACCCTCACACAAGGACCGGCTGCCCAACAACATACTATATATACCACACGCACACACTTAAGATATTCGCGAGATACACAACTGGGAGGTGAGGGAGGCTTATATGGTAGTTATCTGAGGGGAGGAACTGTGGGGGGGGGGGCTCGGCTTAGGATATTTTTAACAAGTCGTATCGTCTTATCCATTGACGTCTTCCTGTGAGCATTGTGCTCTTTCTCTCTCTCTCTCTCCCTCTTGTAATTTGTTTTTTTATTCAAATATCCGTAATTTTCTTATACATCGACTTGTTTTCGGAGGCTTGCATAATGAATGGCTTGATCTGTCCCTGCTTATATTATCTTTAGTCATCATCATCATCATCAATTCATGTATTCATTCATTCATTCATCCAGTCGTCGTCGTCCCTGGCCAGGCAACGGGGAACAGGAGGGAACAACTTACTTTCCAGATCCCTGTAACACGGGGATATAAAAAGTTCAACTAACAGACTCACCAAACTTTTAATTATAAGATAAACAAACATACAAAACCAACAAGAATCACCAAGTCAGCATCTAGTGCAGTGTTTCTCAAACTTCTTCACTCCATTACCCCCCATGAGGAACACTCAACATGGCCCCCTTCAGTTCTCTCCCAAGCCCCTCACAAATAATGATGAAAATAAACTGTTTTGGTTCTCTTCCTTTATTTTAATGTTTTCAATCATCAAACATAATGCATATTTTGCTACAGTTCAATGGGATGGATGACATTGTTTTCTTTCAGTCAGTCGACTAATTAGAGGTTGAGTCACTGATAAAGCACATCTCATGTCTGGGTCCACATGTAACCGGTTTCGGCTTTTATTCTCTATTTGAAGAAGGTGGAGAAACCAGATTCACATAAATAAGTTGTAGAAAATGGCAAGAGGACTCGAAGTGCAATCTCACTAACTTTTGGATATGACTGATACATTGAGCACCAGAATACAGTCAGAGATTTTTCTTCGTAGTGGTCTTTGGCAGCAGAATCGTTCTGAGATCAAGGAATTCGTCTGAACAGGAACTAGAATCGTGCACTCTGAGCGAATCCGTTGGAAATGAAAAACTAGCTGCTGCACCATACTATGTAAATATCAAAACTGTACCGTATGGGTATTATGATTACACACAATGACAAAAAAAAAAAGGTTTCTCCCCTAACAAGGCAAAGTGACAAAAAAAAAGTTGAATCAGAGTTTCCACATTTTCTCCAAACATATACTACTTCCACTAGCCTGCCATGGCCCCCCTAAAATCTTGCCGTGACCCCCTTGGGGGCCGTGACCCCCTTGGGGGCCATGGCCCCCAGTTTGAGAAACACTGATCTAGTGTCACGTTAACATAATCCATATACGTCATCTATACATACTTTTAACACCGCACACTTCAACACAATGCAGTAAATATCATAAGGTCGCCAGGCACAGTAGTTAGGACTGCACCTCCCGAAACTTTTCTCCTTCCAATATATAAACCTAACATTCACTAATTAACATGGCCGCCGATCACCAAATAACACACAAAACTTACCTGATCAACGACCTTAATATAGAGAGCACCCCAGCGACCTCTCTCGTCTACTGGTCGTCGTCTCTCCAGATTTTCTCTCGCCCTCCCTAGTTTTATAAGCCACCTACATGATTCACTCCGGTTTCATATACTCCTTCGAAGCTTCACAGTTTTATATCCCGTCTAATTGATTAACTTTTGGTTCATATAATATTTTCGAAGCTTGGAAGGGAAGCTAGTTGTTAAGTTCTCTGTAGTGGTACAACTACCACCACTCCTACCTCTCCTTGCTTCTGTCATTCATCATCAGTTATCTTCCTACCCTTCTTTTATTCTTTCCAGGATTTTTTTCTCTGTATCTACCGTGTTCTTCGTCTCCCACTCCTCCTTTGGCATCTCTACTTCCATCATCTCCTTGCTTGCCTCTCTCTCCTTCTTCTCTTCCATTCCGTGTATGTGTTCTGCTTACCTCAACCTATAATGGCAACTGTTACCTTTATTTTTAAATGTTTCTTCGTCCCTACATCCTCTCTCAACTCCATCAGCCTCCTTCGTCCCCGTTTTTGTTGCTCTTGTTACATATTTCTTGTGTGTGAGGGGATGCAGTTGGCAGGAAGGTAGACGGTGATTTAATTAAAGTTTCCGCAAAATACTGTACACTCTGAAGGGAAGACAGTGAGGATGGTGTCTTCGTCAGTAGAATAAACCAAGTTTACATTTTCTTCAGCATTATAAACCAGGGTTACCTTTTCACCAGCTAAATAAACCAGGGTTACGTTTTCGTCCACTAAAGCAGAACTTCGTAAATCAGGGTTTCATCGCTCCTAATAGGTGAGGGTGAGTTAAATTATTGTTCACTTAGTTCATTTAATCCGGGTTCCGTTCCTGCTGAGTATCACAGTGTGAAGACTATTTTATATATATATATATATATATATATATATATATATATATATGGTGTGTGTGTATTTTGTGTATAATATTACATATCATTGAATTAAGTTGTGTTAGAAATGTCTTGTGTGTGTGGGTGCGTGTCCATCCATCTGTCCGTCCGGAGAGCTCCTGCCTGTTTCCCGACCATCAACTTGACGGGGTATGTAATCTGTGTCGAACAAATTAAGAGGCAATGTGAGGATCGAGGCACGCCGTCACACACACACACACACACACACACCAGAGACTCTTATCTTATCAATCACCTCATTACCACCTCAGAGTTAGGTACCCATGTGCCAAGCTAGTACTATGCGGGGATTACAACGAAATTGACACCACTGATATCCAGGACCAGCTGCTACTATCACAAGCTGTGAACTTCCCTACACACGGTCAAAATACCCTTGACCTTATCTTAACTGACTTAGCTGACGAGTACCAACCACCTCAACCAATGCCTCCTATCGGGTGTAGCACACACCTATCAGTGTTCAGGTCTCCAGCTTCTTCTACCAGCTAAGTGCAGAGACCCTACATCAAGACCTACAGGCCGATTACTGACTGTGCAGTGCGTCTCTTCGAGCATTGGATAGTTCACCATCCCTGGACTGAAGTACTTAATGTTGATGACGTGGACACCAAATGGATAAATTATGCCAACACCACCACAGAAGCTCACAACCACTTCTTCCCCGAGAAGTCCGTCAGATCACACCCAGCTGACTAGTCCTGGATCACACCTCGGATCAAAAGACTTATGCAACAGAGAGACACCTCCTTTTAACTCAATGACCACAACTACTACAGGTCCCTTCGCAACTAAGTCAACCGTGAGATACGCACTGCAAAGAAGTCCCACTACCCAACCAAGTTGCAACACCTGAAGCAGACCAACATCAGTCAGTGGTAAGGTAAGCTTAAAGAACTCTGTGGACTAAACAGTGAGACACACCCCCTCCCCTTCCCTAGCCATCTCTCTTCTGGTGACGCAGCTGAGGAATCAAACAACCATTTCGCAACTATAAGCCAGACGCTCCCCCCGGCTTGACACAACCAGTCTCCCTGTTTACCTATCAGCCCCCTTTTCCACTGACTTAGTAGAAGAATTTGAAGTAGCAAAACGTCTGGACAAACTGAAGTTGAAGCATTCCACCACCCCCATTAACTTACCAGTGAAACTCTACAAGGAATTTTCCTCGGAACTAGCCAAACTCCTCTGCTCCATCATCAATGCTTCCCTCAGGCAAGCAAGATGCCCAGCTGACTGGAAGACCTCGTATGTGTCACCAGTGCCCAAGTCAATCAGCCCACAATCCTTAAATGACCTACGACCCATTGCCATCACCCCAATACCCAGCCTAATCTGTGAAAGTTTCGTGTTTGACTGGGCTTATGCTGATATTGCAGGCGCCATAGATCCTCAGCAATTTGGCAACATGAAAACTTCCTCCACCACTCATTGTCTTGTCAGCTTTCTCGACTACATATACTGCCATCTGGAAAAACGAAAGACGTCTGTGGCTGTCGCCTTCATTGACTTCACCAAAACATTTGACCTAGTCGAGCACAATTTAATCATCAACAAAGCTATCGACCTCGGGTTCTGGAGAAGTCTTATACCATGGCAAACAGACTTCCTTAATGACCGACGCTAAGCCTTACACTTCCGAGGGGCTGTCTCCACTTTCAGTCACTCACCTGTGGCGTCCCCCAAGGCACCAAGATGGGACCCCTCTGCTTCCTTATGCTTATCAATGATGCCCTTAGAGAAACCTCTGCTCGCTGGAAATATGTCGACGACTCCAACCATTGGGATCAGTGTCAACAACTATGCTCCCGACTACACCGCCCTCCAGGATTTATTAAAGTCTCCAAAATTGAGCCACCAACAACCACGTCACCATCAACCACATCAAGACCATAGTTATGCACATCAACCTTTCCTCCGACGCTGTCCAACCTCCCTCCATTACTTTGGGCCCCAACACACTCCAGGTTGAATACTCTACTAAGCTACTCGGAGTCACTATAAAAAACAAACTAAATTGGAAAACACACGTCAGTGAAGTTGTCAAATCCTCCAGTTTTCTTCTCCACTTCCTGCGCCGACTCAAATCCCTCGTAGTTCCTGGGCCCGAGCTTCTCAGTGTTTACTCGACAGTCATATTTCCCAAGTTCACCTACGCCTCCCCTGCCTGGTCTTCCTCCCTAAATGCCACACAACTTAAACACCTATAAAAAGTGCAAAAGAGGGCATGCAAGATTATTCTCTCCCCTTCTTACTCCTCATATCAAGAAGCGCTCCACACTGACCCTCTCAGCTCTTTCTGACCATCACCACGACCTTATCTGCAAATTTGGTGAGAAGTTTCTGCACCATCCTCGACACCGGCTCCTACTTCCACCCGAGATCCCTCGACACCACAACCGCATCCAGCCCATACGAGCACGTACTGATCGCTATAAGAACAGCCCAGTTCCAACCATTGTAAAAATTATCAACAACTCGTAATCAACCAGTGTTTTCACTCCCAGTCAATCATGCCTTTTGGCACTGTCACTATGTTGAAATGCCTTGCAGTAGTATAACCTTCTCCCCACCTAGTTATTTATATATTATATTTGTATCACTTATGTTACTTGTATATTATTTGTCAATCAAGTGACCCATTCCCCAATTATGTAACTATATTTTCAGCTTTCCAGCGGCCATGCTCTATCAATAAACCGTTAATTATTACTATTATGATTATTACACACACACACACACACACACACACACACACACGTTCTCGCCGGAAGTTACAATTTAATTTAGGAAAGGAATGGAACCAGTGTTGAACAGAAGTGAACAGTGGTGAACAGTGCTTAAGTCAGTGAGAACAACTCAACAATGGCAGCCAAGCCGTACCCAAGTTAACCTTCACACAGTGAGATCCCAGGTACAAAGTGACAACTGCCCGTGAGACCTGTGTTAATCCGTCTATGATAGGAAGGCCTGGGACCACACCTCACTCATATAACACCATCTGTGAGGGAATTACTACACCACGTGATGCCCCTCATAACACCATATGTGAGGGAATTACTACACCACGTGACGTCCCTCATTACACCATCTGTGAGGGAACTACTACACCACTTGAGGTCCCTCCTAACACCATCTGGGAGGGAGTTACTATACTACGTGTTTGCTGTTCAACACCTGCATTAATCTGTATGTTCACTGTATGTTCCTTTACCTTTCTCTAATGAAGGCTTTTGTTTAACCACCAATGTATGTAATAAGTCATTTATGTCCAATGTATATTTTCAGCCTTCGGCTTGCAGAACTTTGTCAATAATCCGTTAATTATTATTATTATTATTATTATTATTATTATTATTATTATTATTATTTTTATTTTTATTACACACACACACACACGCGCGCTCTCGCGCACTTACCTCTGCCACAAGAACTGACCTGAGTGATGAAGTGATGAGAATGTTTGTCTCTCACCCAGGGTAGTATACTGTGTAGCACTCAGCCTCCACACAAGACGACACGAGTTAGAGGCAGCATCCACCTCCTCCTCCTTACTGCTTGGACTTGAGAGACTGTCTGAGAGATATGTGAGGAAACTGTTATCTTGGTAGTGAGACAGTCAGTACATCTTTGTTGAACTGTCAGAAGAGAAAGGATGGTTAGATAAGTAGTTGTACTTGAGACTTGTACTCGGTCATTACCAAGGAAATTTGACAGAAAAATATTAGGTTTCTTTGGGAATAGACGTTTTTCACGACATTATGGAACAAAGTCGACCTAGACTCGACCTCTGATTGCCTGAAGCTATACCTGGAAAACACATCAGGCCTCAAGACCTAATAAGGATAATATCCACCAGTTTGGTCAGAGAAGGCGGACGCTAGGATGCCGGTTCGCAGGGATAAATTTGTTGATTTTATAATAAAATGTAATTCATCCTTACCAACCCTACTCCCAACAACTCGCCTTCATTGTTCCTTTCCCCAGTTCTCCCTTTCACTTGACTTTTCCACGTTTGTGAAAGTTGTTTTGTGGTATCTGATGAAGGGGGAATAACGTGTATGAACCGAGCTCAGCGAGGCGTAGCCATATTGGTGTATTTCTAAGGTGGTTTTTGCAAGAGGTAGAACGTGGGGTGATGTACCGCTACCTGGGGGTAAAGTGACTGTGCTCAGGTGTCCTTACAAACATCGGGTCACCCGAGCTGTGATCAGTACTTTATACAGGTGTTAAGGTTTTCACAAAACAATGGATTCCTCATGATGTAGTGACTATGTGCCCATACCGATAGCAAGTAGAAACAGTTTGATAGATGCGGAGTCCATACAGGAATATTGTGTGCAGGCCTTACTGTTGGGAGAGGAGAAAAAAAATAGCGGTCTGGGTAATTTTTGGGTTGACTTCAGGTGTTTGAATCACGAAAGAGGAATTTTTTGTTTGTGTGTAAATAAAAATAGTAATAATAATAAACGGTTTATTAATAGTGTAACCGCCAGTCAGGCGGTTAAAGGAATATTCAGACTCGTGACGTTGAACTCGAACATTATAATTTGGTCAAACCTGTTGAATACAATTCATTTTAGTATTTCAAATAAATCATACATAGGAAATCAAATAAATGTCTAATCCAATATATATTTACATAACAATCATAGCTATGTAATTAGTCTAATCTTAACACTTACAATGAGTACTTAATTTGCCATATTTTTATGTCGTCACAATGATAAACGATGCAATGGACACAGTCTACCTGTGTACACAATAAATGCAAGTTAAACTTAGGTGTTGAAAGTCTTCAGGAGAAACAGGTTAGGTATTGGTGGTGTGATGGGGATAGCTACAGTGAGGCTGGCGGTGCCCGGCTGGGCACCATGTGATCAAATTGGCCACTTCAAACTCGCTGTGTCAGGCGTATTATACGCAAATAAGCTCACCTCACACCACCCAACACCTTAACCTACTCTGGGTCTCTCATCTGTCTCCATCTCAACACTAGATACCGTATACGGGCAGGCACGCCCAATAAACATGACATGAGTTACAGCCTAACATAACATTTGTTTATGTGTCATCATAATTCAGTACCGCTTGCGGTAACAAATAGAGTTGCAGCCGGTGGCTGAAAATATAAAAACTTACATGTGATTTAGACATAATAATATTCGTTCAATACATTTACAGGGCTGTACAGTAAATAAATCAGGAGCTGTTTATTATTTTAACAATAGATGGGATGGTGCTATTCTTATATCTATCAGTGCGGGCTCTTATGGGCTGAATTTTGTTGTAGTGGCTGACTGCACGAGGTGGGCAGGGGACTGCCGGTGGCTGTAGGTGGCAATGATGAGGATGGTACAGTAGCCCATTGCCAAACCCTGCTAGTGCGTGGTGGTGGAGGTCACTGAGGGATGGCATTTCCAGGGTGGAGAGAGCATTGTTGTAGCAGGAGTAGTCTGTGCCGAGCATGATTCTGCAGGCCCTCTTCTGTACCTTCTCTAGCTGACGTTGTTGGGTAGAGTTAAGAGAGGACGACCAGGCTGGTGATGCATACGTTAATTTAGGGAGAATAAATGCATTGTAGATAGTCCTCAGCTCTGGCGTGGGTGCCACAAGTGACCCGAGTCGTTGTAGCATGTATAGTGGGTACGAGGCTGCCTTGATAGTGTTGTTTACATGGGCCTTTCAGTCCAGTTTGTGGTGTATAGTTACACCCAGGAGTTTGGCAGACTGCACTAACTGGAGAGGATGGGCACCTACTGTAACTGCTTGAGCTTGCACTGGAGTGGTGGCTGTATTGAAGTGTATGACTACGGTTTTGGTGTGATTGATGGTGACCTTGTTTTCCGTAGTCCATGCCTGTAGCCTGTCCAGAGTGCCTTGTAGCGATGAGTAGTCCGGTGAGGTGTTGTCCACTGTTACCCCTACAGTGCAGTCACACACGTATTTCCACCTGTGAGGAGTCTCCAATAGAGTGTCGTTGATAAGAATTAGGAAGGGCAGTGGTCCCATCTTTGTTCCCTGGGGAACACCACAGGTGAGGTGTTGGAATGTGGAGACAGAGCCCGGGTACCTGACTGCCTGACGAAGCTCACTCAGGAAATCAGTGAGCCATGAGACCAGGTTGGTGGGCAGCCCTAGTGCAATGGCCTTGTTGATAACAGTGCAGTGATCAACAAGGTCAAAAGCCTTCCTGAAGTCAGCAAGGGCAACGGCCAGTGATGTCTTACGTTTCTCCAGGTTTTGTGCAAGAAATCCAGGAACTAACTAAGCAGTGTGATGTAGAGGAGGTCCTCATATTGCCAAATTGCTGTGGATCAATTGACTGATTAATACTAGCACATGCCCATTCAAAAACAAAGTCTTCACAGAGTAGACTGGGTATGAGGGTAATGGCAACTGGCCTGAGGTCACTAAGGGACCGGGGTGGGGACCTTGGGGATAGGGTTGACAAATGCAGTTTTCCATTCATTAGGGCATTTGCTATGTCTGAGGGATGCATTAATAATTGAACAGAGATGGATGGCAAGTTCGACGGCAAACTCCTTGTAAATTTTGATTGGGAGGTCAATTGGGGTCGCAGAGCGTTTGGATTAAAATTTCAGGAGTTTGTTGGCAAATGGTTGAACACTGGGAGGGGAGGAGGGGGCGGGTAAGTAGGCCCGGAGGAGAGTGAGGTAAAAACTGGGTAGGGTATGACATTTGGTAGTAAAGTGGTTATTAAATGTCTCAGCTGCCTCCTCACTAGGTAAATGAGAGATAAAAGGAAATGTGGGAGACTGGCGGTTAAGACCACAGATATCTTTTACCTTAGAGTACCACTGACCGATGCCGACCTCCTTGAAGCCGTGCACTTTCCTGGGATAATAAGACTTTTTGGCTCACTTGATTTCCCTGATGATCTGGTTACGTAGACTTTTGTACAGGCGGTTGTTGGTGTAGTATTCCTTGTTGCGCTGCTCAATTAGTCTTTTGATACGGGGTGTAATCCACGGGACATCATCGGGGTGGATCCTCAGTGTCTTGGCTGGACAGAAGTGGTGGTAGGCTTTGGTGATAGTGTCCAGGTAATTATCCCACTTGTTCTGCACATCGTCTACCGATGTGTGTGTGTGTCGGGGTGCGTGCGTGTGTGTGTGTCTGTGTGTTCACTATCACTTCTAGGGTTCTTCATCAAATCTTGGTCAAACTTAGCCAGAAGACTCACTGAACCATGGAGAGTGTCTTAGGTATGAAGACTCCCTTGACCATGGTGAGTGTCTTAAGGTATGAAGACTCGCTGGACCATGGTGAGTGTCTTAGGTATAAAGACTCCCTTGACCCTGGTGAATGTCTTAGGTATGAAGACTCCCTGGACCATGGTGAGTGTCTTAGGCATGAAGACTCACTGAACCATGGAGAGAGTCGTAAGGTATGAAGACTCCCTGGACCACGGTGAGTGCCTTAAGGTATGAAGACTCGCTGGACCCTGGTGAGTGTCTTAGGCATGAAGACTCACTGAACCATGGAGAGAGTCGTAAGGTATGAAGACTCCCTGGACCACGGTGAGTGCCTTAAGGTATGAAGACTCGCTGGACCCTGGTGAGTGTCTTAGCATGAAGACTCACTGAACCATGGAGAGAGTCGTAAGGTATGAAGACTCCCTGGACCACGGTGAGTGCCTTAAGGTATGAAGACTCGCTGGACCCTGGTGAGTGTCTTAGACATGAAGACTCCTTGGACCATGGTGAGTGTCGTAAGGTATGAAGACTCCTGGACCCTGGTGAGTGTCTTAGGTATGAAGACTCCCTGGTGAGTGTCTTAGGTATGAAGACTCCCTGGACCATGATGAGTGTCTTAGGCATGAAGTCTCCCTGGACCCTGGTGAGTGTCTTAGGCATGAAGACTCCTTGGACCCTGGTTAGTGTCTTAGGTATGAAGACTCCCTTGACCCTGGAGAGTGTGTTAGGCATGAAGACTCCCTTGACCGTGGTGAGTATCTCAGGCATGAAGACTCCTTGGACCCTGGTGAGTGTCTTAGGCATGAAGACTCCCTGGACCCAGGTGAGTGTCTTAGGCATGAAGACTCCCTTGACCCTGGAGAGTGTCTTAGGCATGAAGACTCCCTGACCGTGGTGAGTATCTCAGGCATGAAGTCTCCTTGGACCCTGGTGAGTGTCTTAAGCATGAAGACTCCCTGGACCCTGGTGAGTGTCTTAGGTATGAAGACTCCCTGGACCATGGTGAGTGAACCAGAAGTCTCACTGGACGGCAAATTATTATGGCCAATCCAAAACAACTGGTTTGATCGTCTAACTCTAGAAATTACATTCAAACTACTAACTCTTGTTTTTACTGAAGAGAGATGTCCTTGTTGTTTGATTGGCTAGTTGACAACCTCTTAAATTACCAGTTAACGCCCAGAACACGTTTGGGTGCTTAAAAATCTCTTACCCGATTGGCGAGTTGACCTGTGAGTCACCAATGAACGGTCAGAACACGCTTGGCGGGTAAAACTTCCCTTTATCTGATTGGCCCGTTGACGCAACACGTTCGACCGGTTGAAATCCACGCACCAGATTGCTCGCTCTACCTGTTCGTTTTTATCGTGATGGCCGGCGGTCAGTGATCTAATTTTAGTGCGTGCTGAGCTTGGACGATGACTGTATAGGGAGATTATGGTAAAAAGATATATAGATAAAAAAATTATAAATGGATTGAGATAAATTAGATAATAATAGTCTTAATAAATATAAAAGGATTATTAAAAATATATACAAATGAAGATGGAGAGATTGTTGAGATTCTCAGCTTGCGGGGAGTCGTTTTTCTGGTTTGTTCATCTTCTGGTGGCTGGTTTGTTCGGTGGTGTAGAGTGGGACTTTGTAAGTGAGATAAGAGAGGTGGAGTGAGGAGACACACACAGACACACAAGCATTCTCACACACAACAAAAAATAAACAATTAGAAACCAGGAAAATGCATTAGTGTCACAGTATGAAGCAGATTATGACATATATGACAAACGTTGCCGTTATTAAATGACCTCAAGGTCTTGGTTCCTGTATGCCGCCGCCATCATCATCATCACCACACTGCCAGATGAAGACTTCCCCCATATACTAACATAATCTTCCGGTTTGATCCATCTCTGCCGTTTGATTTCCTCAAACTTCCGGATTTTATCTATTCATCTGATAAATCGTCTTTTTCTCTCCTGTTTCTATATGTACATGTATATATTCCTCTTAACTACGTTCAGCCAGCTAAGAACACTTAAAACATAGTCCAAGTAACCATAAGAATCGTCAGGTTAATCTTGAACTGTGCACCGAGGTGTTGGTCTTCGTCTCTGACAAGAAAAAAAAAAAGACGCTGGGTTGTAGGTAATTCTGTCATGTACCTTTCGGCAATAATTTTCCGAGATAAATGCGTAAACAAGCGGGGATGCTCACGACAAAACCGCAAGGTGGGTCGCGGGGGATTGGAATGCGTTAGCGGGCAGGATTCTGCCAATTTACTCTGTGTTTATAGAACTTAATCTTCTCCAGGATCAATGCAGGGGGGATGTTGCTGGCGTACGAGTGCCTCTGTGTTGACATAGAGAGACTGACAGACAGACAGACATAGATGTTTACACCTGACTACAACATAAACACGGGGGTGTCCAGGACCTTGTTGTGCACTTAGAAAATCTCAGGGAGGAAGACCACCACAGATATATACACAGCTCGAGTTTTAAGTCCTAATATTTCAGAAAAAAAGTTAGGTTAGGTTTGTTTTGTTTGGTTTGGTTAGCTTAGCTTAGCTTAGCTTAGCTTAGCTTAGCTTAGCTTAGCTTAGCTTAGCTTGGGCTGGGCTGAGTACGGAAGGTTAGAAAGAGCTGCAGGATTTGGATTGGCTCAGGATATGTCAGGTCAGATTGTATTAGGTTCTCAAGTTGGATATTTGAGAACGCACATAATCTTTTTCATATTTTAGTGATACAAAGAATGTACCCAAAATGACACCGAAATTGCACGGAGGCTTTACTCTACCTTAACTAGATACGTCCTCATCTCCCCATTTATCAGGGAGAGATCAAAACAATTTACATATTTCTGAGAATCTGTCGTCCTAACCTTAGTAACTCGACTCGAAAATAGCGAACAAAATGGCAGTCAAATATTCCTGAAACTGTACCTAAACTACAGTAGATACGATGTCAGTCGGGTGGAGAGGGGAAATTAAATTCCGAATCAATGAGAATCGGAATTCCTTACTTGAGCAACGCGACGCAAAGAAAATGACAGCCAAATAAAACTGAGACTATCGTAAGTAGATGCGATCTCACACTCGGGGGAGTGTGGCGGGGTGTTGTACTTAGCATAGCACATTCTTGAACGTCTAAGGTGGTACAGGTCTAGTTGACCCCAGATGGCCCGCAGATGGCTTCTGATAACCCCGGAAGGCGTATGAATGGTTGTTTGTAATCCCAGGTGTGGGAGAGTGGAGAGAGATGCATGATATATAGTACAGGTATATGAATCTGTATATATATATATATATATATATATATATATATATATATATATATATATATATATATATATATATATATATATATATATATATATATATATATATATATATATATATATATATATATATATATATATATATATATATATATATATATATATATATTTGTTGTTGTACGCATATTGAATTTACATATAATTATATACATATTTTTTCCATCCTTCAGTTGTCATTTCAGACGACGTACATTGCGTACACAACTGTCTGTTCCTTCAATAAGTGTGTACGTGTTGGGGGTAAAGGAACGACATTGTGTCTTAAATAAGAAGCTGCAATTGTTAATTATTTAATCGTCACGGGTTAAGAGGTAGTGAAGACTGCCTAAAAGACATCCCACCACAACATAAACTACATAATTGTCTCTTTTCCTCACATTCTGGTCAAGTTAACAGAAGCGCAGAGACAGGTGTGATGAAACTCGTCTACCGTTTCGCTACGCCCACCTTGCGCAATGGAGCGCAATGCCGCGCACAATTGCAATTCCGCGCCTCAATACCCACATGGGGATACAGTAAATCACTTAACTGTGAAGGAGGAGGCTTTTTTGTGCCATTAACTCCGAAAACATATTCAGTACGTACACCTGTTTAAGCACCTGTGAACTTTGTTGTTCCTTCGACACAATACACTTGTTTAAGTAACTCACAGGTGCAGTATCTATTTGCCTAACTTACCAACATTAATCCTAAACTAACCTAACCTAGCATTACCTGACCTTACTTAAGATAAACCAATCTAAGGTAAACCGGTCTTACCTGACGTGACCTGACCCGACCCTTCATAACTTGGAAAAGCTTGAAATAAAAACAAACAATGAAAATAACTCCTTCCGTGAGAGAGAGAGAGAGAGAGAGTGAGTGAGTTTAGTGAGTGAGAGATTGACAGTGTGAGTGGAGTGAGTGAGTAAGCAAGCAAGCAAGCAAGTGAGTGAGTGAATGTGTGTGCGAGTGATATGGGAGAGAGAGAGTGAGTGAGTTTAGTGAGTGAGAGATTGACAGTGTGAGTGGAGTGAGTGAGTAAGCAAGCAAGCAAGCAAGTGAGTGAGTGAATGTGTGTGCGAGTGATATGGGATTTTCCACTAGGACTCTTGCAGTAGCAGAACCATGCAGTCGGAACCTGACGGAGGAATCAAGAAGCCTTCCAAGTAACCTCACCCCCTCAGCTCCTCTCTAGATTTCCCAGGCGTGTAGGTGTGGCCACGTCTCCTGTACTCGGGAGGTAAAACGAACTTAAATTCGGCTGTTTTTTTCTGACTTTCCTCGCCTGTGTGTTGAGGAATTCTGTTACCTCTGTAGATTGGGTTTTCTTAGTGTTTCTTCTGCCGAGGTGGTTACCGTAGCTGAGGTGGTTACCGTAGCTGAGGTGGTTACCGTAGCTGAGGTGGTTTACTGTAGATGAGGTGATTTACTGTAGATGAGGTGATTTACTGTAGCTGAGGTGGTTTACTGTAGCTGAGGTGGTTTACTGGAGCTGAGGTGGTTTACTGTAGCTGAGGTGATTTACTGTAGCTGAGGTGGTTTACCGTAGCTGAGGTGCTTTACCGTAGCTGAGGTGCTTTACCGTAGTTGATGTGGTTTACTGTAGTTGAGGTGATTTACTGTAGCTGAGGTGGTTTACTGGAGCTCAGGTGGTTTACTGTAGCTGAGGTGATTTACTGTAGCTGAGGTGGTTTACCGTAGCTGAGGTGGTTTACCGTAGCTGAGGTGGTTACCGTAGCTGAGGTGGTTTACCGTAGCTGAGGTGGTTTACCGTAGCTGAGGTGGTTTACTGTAGCTGATGTGGTTTACCGTAGCTGAGGTGGTTTACCGTAGCTGAGGTGGTTTACCGTAGCTGAGGTGGTTTACCGTAGCTGAGGTGGTTTACCGTAACTGAGGTGGTTTACTGTAGCTGATGTGGTTTACTGTAGTTGTGGTGGTTTACCGTAGCTGAGGTGGTTTACCGTAGCTGAGGTGGTTTGCCGTAGCTGAGGTGGTTTGCCGTAGCTGAGGTGGTTTACTGTAGCTGAGGTTGTTTGCTGTAATTGAGGTGGTTTACTGTAGCTGAGGCGGTTTACTTGCTGAGGTGGTTTACCGTAGCTGAGGTGGTTTACCGTAGCTGAGGTGGTTTATTGCAGCTCAGGTGGTTTACGGTAGCTGAGGTGGTTTATTGCAGCTGAGGTGGTTTACCGTAGCTGAGGTGGTTTATTGTCGTGATGCTAACAACACTGTCGGGTGATGCTAATAGCACTGTCGGGTGACGCTAATAACACTGTTGGGTGACGCTAATAACACTGTCGGGTGACGCTAATAACACTGTCGGGTGATGCTAATAACACTGTCGGGTGATGCTAATAACACTGTTGGGTGACGCTAATAACACTGTTGGGTGACGCTAATAACACTGTCGGGTGATGCTAATAACACTGTCGGGTGACGCTAATAACACTGTCGGGTGACGCTAATAACACTGTTGGGTGACGCTAATAACACTGTCGGGTGACGCTAATAACACTGTCGGGTGACGCTAATAACACTGTCGGGTGACGCTAATAACACTGTCGGGTGACGCTAATATCACTGTCGGGTGACGCTAATAACACTGTCGGGTGACGCTAATAACACTGTTGGGGTGACGCTAATAACACTGCCGGGTGACGCTAATAACACTGTTGGGTGACGCTAATAACACTGTCGGGTGACGCTAATAACACTGTCGGGTGACTAATAACACTGTCGGGTGACGCTAATAACACTGTTGGGACGCTAATAACACTGTCGGGTGATGCTAATAACACTGTCGGGTGACGCTAATAACACTGTCGGGTGACGCTAATAACACTGTTGGGTGACGCTAATAACACTGTCGGGTGACACTACAACACTGTCGGGTGACGCTAATAACACTGTTGGGTGACGCTAATAACACTGTCGGGTGACGCTAATAACACTGTCGGGTGATGCTAATAACACTGTCGGGTGATGCTAATAACACTGTCGGGTGATGCTAATATCACTGTTGGGTGACGCTAATAACACTGTCGGGTGATGCTAATAGCACTGTCGGGTGACGCATAACACTGTCGGGTGACGCTAACACTGTCGGGTGACGCTAATAACACTGTCGGGTGACGCTAATAACACTGTCGGGTGACGCTAATAACACTGTCGGGTGACGCTAATAGCACTGTCGGGTGACGCTAATAACACTGTCGGGTGACGCTAATAACACTGTCGGGTGACGCTAATAACACTGTCGGGTGACGCTAATATCACTGTCGGGTGACGCTAATAACACTGTCGGGTGACGCTAATAACACTGTCGGTGACGCTAATAACACTGTCGGTGACGCTAATAACACTGTCGGGTGACGCTAATAACACTGTTGGGTGACGCTAATAACACTGTCGGGTCGCCAATAACACTGTCGGGTGACGCTAATATCACTGTCGGGTGACGCATAACACTGTCGGGTGACGCTAAAACACTGTCGGGTGACGCTAATAACACTGTTGGGTGACGCTAATAACACTGTCGGGTGACGCTAATAACACTGTTGGGTGACGCTAATAACACTGTCGGGTGACGCTAATAACACTGTTGGGTGACGCTACTAACACTGTCGGGTGACGCTAATAACACTGTCGGGTGACGCTAATAACACTGTCGGGTGACGCTAATAACACCGTCGGGTGACGCTAATAACACTGTCGGGTGACGCTAATAACACTGTCGGGTGACGCTAATAACACTGTCGGGTGACGCTAATAACATTGTCGGGTGACGCTAATAACACTGTCGGGTGACGCTAATAACACTGTCGGGTGACGCTAATAACACTGCCGGGTGACGCTAATAACACCGTCGGATGACGTAAATAACATTACCAGGTAACTAATATCACCGTCGGGTAATACTGGGTCATTCACCTTTATCTTTTTTACCGACCGCTGCCCGTTTTCTATATGTTGCGGTTCAATGAGGGCCGTCGTGTACCTTCCTGGACAGTTATGGTACAATGATGGCCGTTGTGTACCTTCCTGGACAGTTATGGTACAATGATGGCCGTTGTGTACCTTCCTGGACAGTTATGGTACAATTTTTTATTTTATTTTATCTATTTATTGGGCACTCCCCTACATCCTTGTGTAAGGTGAAGCGCAGAAGCGTTTACAGTGCCCAACAGGGAAGCATGCTAAGTTCATGCTTGCCTTTATGTCTCATGAGTTAAGGGCGTAGAAGCCTGAAGAGTCAGTGGTTTATGTCATGAAGTTATTGGAAGCTCCAACAACTTTCCCTGAATACGAATTCGCAACTTTCGATTTACACCAGGTACCTACTGTGCTGCTAGGTGAACAGGGACTAATGGGGGCTAGGAAGTATGTCCAAACAACTTCCACCGGCCCGGGAATCGAACCCGGGACATCTCGCTTGCGAGGCAAGAACGGTACCGCATCTACCATCTATCCCCCCGTTATGGTACAATGATGGCCGTTGTGTACCTTCCTGGACAGTTACGGTACAATGATGGCCATTGTGTACCTTCCTGGACAGTTATGGTACAATGATGGCCGTTGTGTACCTTCCTGGACAGTTATGGTACAATGATGGCCGTCGTGTACCTTCCTGGACAGTTATGGTACAATGATGGCCGTCGTGTACCTTCCTGGACAGTTATGGTACAATGATGGCCGTCGTGTACCTTCCTGGACAGTTATGGTACAATGATGGCCGTCGTGTACCTTCCTGGACAGTTATGGTACAATGATGGCCGTCGTGTACCTTCCTGGACGGTGTCATCAGCTGTGTCGTGACGAGGGATATTTTGTAATATATTTTTACCTTAACCGGAGATATAAAAATGTGTCTTAAGAGGCTGAATTAAGCTAAGACTTAAATATAGATTCTCAGAATTATATTTTTTCGCTAATTGGAAACTTGGAATTTAATTTAAAGAACTTAACTTAGTTGCGATATAAACAGATAGATTCTCAATGGTCTATAAATGATTCGCCCCATAAACTATAATGTTTCTCGGGTGTTTCGAGAAATTACTTTATACTAACTCAATATAAAGTGATTTCTCAAAACACACAACCATCAGTATTACTAAAGGTTTTTGTACAAAATCAGTGACTGTCTCGTTATCTATTACAACATCGGAGGAGGGAGTGAAGGTGTCAGGGTTGGGTAAGGAGGAACAATACACAGAGGGAGTTTCAGCATCATTAACACCTGGATTGTCAAGGATTTTTATGCTTGATTTTTCCCTCTTGATTTGGATTAAAAACATTTATTTAGTGATGGTATAGTCTTGGTGCAGTTTCGACGTCATTTTAGGCAGCCAAATTTTGAGTAGTAACTAAAGTTTGCCAGGTTCATGGGTCGCTCGTCTCCACTGGCGTCATAACTAATGATATTCTGAACAGTCATAGTTGTTCCATGGATGATATAATGAGACAGTTAAATATGTAGACGATGATTTAACGTAAGAACCATTGAGAATCTTTAATTATATCGCAGTTTACAAGATTCAATTACTTACGTTCTAACATCAATAGTTGTGAAGAAAGAACCTTTATCAATCTGTCCTTGTGTCGTAGTTAATAATGGTGAACCCTGTTGACCAATCTGTGTCGTAGCTTAAATTCCTTCTGAATTAACCTTGTAAGATACGTTTTCGCTTCTATTCATAATATATAGTATATATAGTATATATATATATATATATATATATATATATATATATATATATATATATATATATATATATATATATATATATATATATATATATATATATATATATATGTTCTGTGCCTTTGGTTAATTACCCGACTACATACGTTTACGTTTTTCCAGATAAGACTGAAACGATAACATGGCATCTCTTATGAACCCCTACCTCCTCGTAGACTAAACTAACCCACTATATGCATTTCCCCTTCTCAATATTACAAAAACAAATAAAAATCATACGGACTTTAGTGAATTGTCTGCAGCAACACCGGAGCAGCATAAACAAGATCTCCGTTATTTTTCCCACCGGCTCATTATAATTTACTACAGTAAATACTGTGGCTGGCGAGGGTTGAAAACAACCTGAGCGTGGCGGGGCGGGGTGCGCTTGTGGTGAACGCGTGATAATGGCGGGAAATTTATGGTGACGAGAATGATTCATGCTTCTCTTGGTATATGACTTCTTGTTGATACATTCTGATGAATTTCTCTTTTTTCTTATTCTCTTGCCTTCTTTCTTATTTTTCTCTTAATATTGTCACCTTTTTCTTCTTTAGTATTGTCATCTTTCTCAACTAATATTATCTTAATTATTTTCTCCTCTCCTCTCCTCTCCTAGTCTTACCAGTGTTTTTAATTTAGCAAAAAGCCCCGGAAGTCATGATTGTGTTTATTAAAAGAGAACTTACTATTTTCCTTCTTAAAAATAAAATTAATAATGCAAATTAATTGTTCCCTTGCGTTCTGCTCTCTCTCTGTGTGTGTGTGTGTGTGTGTGTGTGTGTGTGTGTGTGTGTGTGTGTAAAAATAATAATTATAATTAACGGTTTATTGACAGAGCATGGTAGCCGGAAGGCTGAAAATATACAACTACATAATTGGGGAATGGGTCTCTCGATTTACAAATAATATACAAGTGACATAAGTGATACAATTATGATATATAATGATTAGGTGGGGAGAAGGTCATACTACAGGGCATTTCAACATAGTGACAGAGCAAAACGGTAAGATTGACTGGGAGTGAATACATTGGTTGATTACAAGTTATTGATAATTTTCACAATGGTTGGATCTGGGCTGTTCTTATAGTGATCAGTACGTGCTCGTATGGGCTGGATGCGGTTGTGGTGTCGAACAGCAATTCTTGGACGAGGGATCTCGGGTGGTAGTAGGAGCCGGTGTCGAGGATGGTGCAGAAGCTTCTCACCAAATTTGCAGAAAAGGTCGTGGTGATGGTCAGTGAGAGCCAAAAGAGTCAGTGTGTAGAGCGCTTCTTGATATTAGGAAGGGGAGAGAATAATCTTGCATGCCCTCTTTTGCACTTTTTCGAGG
The DNA here is from genome assembly GCF_018991925.1 of Homarus americanus. Classification (NCBI taxonomy): domain Eukaryota; kingdom Metazoa; phylum Arthropoda; class Malacostraca; order Decapoda; family Nephropidae; genus Homarus; species Homarus americanus. Next base: position 285,064 of record NW_024715902.1, on the reverse strand, counting down.
TGTTTACGTTATGTGGCATTTAGGGAGGAAGACCAGGTAGGGGAGGCATAGGTGAGCTTGGGAAGTATGAACGTTGAGTAAACACTGAGGAGCTCGGGCGCAGGAACTTCGATGGACTTGAGTCGAAGGAGGAGGTGGAAACGGAAACAGAAGAATTTGACAACTTCACTGACGTGTGGTTTCCAATTTAGTTTGTTGTCTATAGTGACGCCGAGGAGCTTAGTGGAGTCTACAACCTGGAGTGTGTTGGGGCCTAAAGTAATGGAAGGGGGTGGGACAACGTCGGAGGAGAGGTTGATGTGCATAACTATGGTCTTGGTATGGTTGATGGTGACGTGGTTGTTGGTGGCTCAATTTTGGAGACTTCAATAAATCCTGGAGGGCGGTGTAGTCGGGAGCATAGTTGTTGACACTGATCCCAATGGTTGGAGTCGTCGACATGTTTCCAGCGAGCAGAGGTTTCTCTTAGGGCATCATTGATGAGCATAAGGAAGCAGAGCGGTCACATCTTGGTGCCTGGGGGACGCCACAGGTGAATGACTGAAAGGTGGAGACAGCCCTCACGAAGCGTACGGCTTGGCGTCGGTCACTAAGGAAGTCTGTAAGCCATGGTATAAGACTTCTTCGAAACCCGAGGTCGATAGTTATGTTGATGATTAAATTGTGGGCCACGGGGGTGTGTGTGTGTGTGTGTGTGTGTGTGTGTGTGTGTGTCCTTATGATCGTGTACATACGTTCTTGTGTATAAATGTTTTTCTCTCAATTTAAGGCTTCATCGGCATGCAGTTGTTTACCCCTCCCCTCCTCTCTCCTATGTATAGTATATAAATAGGTGACATGACCAATTAATAATAATAAAGAAAACTACGTAACGTCTTGATTCTAGGAGCAGTGAAGCGTGACACCTGCAGCTTCCACCACGTCTGTACTAGGTCACGCACGACTGACGCTCACTCACCTTGCTCTCTTACCTAGTTCACCTTGCCCTCTCGCCTAGTTCACCTTGCCCTCTCGCCTAGTTCACCTTGCCCTCTCGCCTAGTTCACCTTGCCCTCTTGCCTAGTTCACCTTGCTCTCTTGCCTAGTTCCTTGCTCTCTTACCCTAGTTCACCTTGCCCTCTTACCTAGTTCACCTTTCCCCTCACCTAGTTCACTTTTCCCACTCGCTTAATTCGCCTGGCCCTCTCACCTAGTTCACCTAATTCGCACAGCCCTCTCACCTAGTTCACCTAATTCGCCTGGCCCTCTCACCTAGTTCACCTGGCCTTTCAGCTAGTTCACCTTTCCTGTCACCTAGTTCACCTTTCCCTGTCACCTGTTCACCTTTCCCTGTCGCCTAGTTCACCTTTCCCTCTCGCCTAGTTCACCTGGCCCTCGCCTGGATTCACCTGGCCCTCGCCTAGTTCACCTGGCCCTCTCGCCTGGATTCACCTGGCCCTCTCGCCTGGTTCACCTGGCCCTCTCGCCTAGTTCACTTTTTCCCTCTCACCTAGTTCACCTTTCCCTCTCACCTAGTTCACCTTTCCTCTCACCTAGTTCACCTGGCCCTCTCACCTAGTTCACCTTTCCCTCTCACCTAGTTCACCTTTCCCTCTCGCCTAGTTCACCTGGCCCTCTCGCCTAGTTCACCTGGCCCTCTCGCCTAGTTCACCTGGCCCTCTCGCCTAGTTCACCTGGCCCTCTCGCCTAGTTCACCTGGCCCTCTTACCTAGTTCACCTTCCCTCTTACCTAGTTCACCTTTCCCCCTCACCTAGTTCACTTTTCCTCCACCTGTTCACCTTTCCCTCTCGCCCTGGATTCACCTGGCCTCCTCTCGCCTAGTTCACCTGGCCCTCTCACCTAGTTCACCTTTCCCTCTCACCTAGTTCACCTTTCCTTCTCTCCTAGTTCACCTTTCCCTCTCACCTAGTTCACCTTTCCCTCTCGCCTAGTTCACCTGGCCCTCTCAACTAGTTCACCTGGCCCTCTCACCTAGTTCACCTTTCCCTGTCACCTAGTTTACCTTTCCCCTTCACCTAGTTCACCTTTCCCCCCTCTCTTAGTTCACCTTAAGGTAGCCTACTAGAACTACTTTACCTGGAGTTATTTGGCCCATAATTAGTTTGCACAATTAGTTCACCTGGAATTAGGTCATAATTATGTAATTTCATCGATAGAAGGTTCAGGTGTTACATCCTGGGAAAATAAAAACCCGTCTGTATACCTGTCTCACACACACACACACACACACACCAGGAACGGTCCAACACACAAACCCTCTCTCGTGTTTTGTTCTCCTCCCACCATCCCCTCCCGTCCACCACACCCTTGCGCGGTACTCTTTACCTGTGCACCACCACCACATCCTCACCACCACAACCGCCACACTCTCACCCCAACACTACCACCACTACCCCTATACCCCTACTACTACCACCACACTCGTGCAGTTCTCTCAGCCTGTACACCACCACCATCTCGACAGTGCAACTCATCCATCACGACCCAGGGCTAGTTAACACCATTGGCTCATTCACCATACCAGCGATCCCTCTCATAAGTTCTCCGCGGACGCCTGTAGAGACGTTCACGTAATAAGCACCAGCTCAAGCCAGGGTTGTTTGAGTGCATTTTATTTCTCGTAACAATGGTCGTTAATCACTTCTTACAGCCATCTTTAACTGTCGGGTCGTAAAGGCAGCCCGCACTAAGTAAATCATGTGCGGAACATTTAAATACGTTGTTTGGGCTGACTGTGGGTAATTGAAGTTTGTTGGTCGAGCACGTGTTGAGCCATTCTATTTTTGTTGGTTAAGGGGGACTTTTGTTGGCTCTCTGGTCTTGCGTTGTGGTGGTGGTGTTGTTCTTTTTTTTCATAGTTGTTTTTATGGGAGTTTTGGTATGAAATTCCTCTGGCAGAGATGGTGTTGGTGGCCATAATGTTCATGCTGTGGTACGGCAGTTTCGTTATAACCTGGAGCAGCTGCCGGCTTGAACCTCTTTCAAGTGGTCATTAAAGCATCATGTGTGTGTCCAAGTAATGGGCACACCGGCTTTTGAATCTCCACCAGTAACACACTACATACACAACAATGTCCTCGGGTGTCCATCGACGGCACCATTGTTGTTGTGAGAACAACCTTGTTCTCCGACCATCAGCCGGGGCTGGACGCTTCCCCGTCTGTTGGCACGAGACCATCCTGAGAGCCTCCTCCCTGAGAGCGTGGAGTCTTGGACGATGGCAGCTAGGTGTGAGGGCCAGCTGAATTGAATTGAATTGAATTGAATCAGTTTATTAAGCCAGAAAAACACAGATACAGAGTGGATAATAATAACAATATTAACTTGGCTGAGCCAGTTGAGAACCTGAGCTCTCCTGATATATACTATACATTTATCTCAAGGTAGTATTATGTAACATTTAGTATCATCTGGAATAGTACAATAGCATGGTGGTAATACGAACATCTCAGAATGTTACCACGGTTAGCACTTCAATATTGCGAGGCCTTCCATGCCCTCCAACCGAGGCACCGCCGTTGGAACAAGCTCATTACCTCGTCATCCCGTAGTGTCCCACATGTGGTTGATGTAAATAGATGATTTAAAAAAAAATTTGTAGATAAATATTGTTTACTAATGATAATGGCATGTCGGTATATCATAGTTATACTTTATTTAAAATGTTGAATATCATGAAGACAGACAAACAGATGACCAAGACTTGATGTTTGTTGTTGATCATTTGGTGATCATGCTTCTTTCTCTTCGGTGTTAACCTCAGGTCACAGAATCACAGTGCAGAGTACACACACACACACACACACACACACACACATATATATATATATATATATATATATATATATATATATATATATATATATATATATATATATATATATATATATATATATATATATATATATATATATATATATATATATATATGGCAGGAGATCGCCCTCATAAAATGAAGGGCCAAGTGGGCCGCGGGGAGAGACACAGGCAGGTTGGTATACGTTATACCGCATAGGTCAGTGACTGTCCCGTCCTGTGAGAGCCTGACCGCCAAGTCAAATATGAACAGCCTGGCGCTCATGGCTCTTCATGTAGAACAAAAATCACATACAAGCAAACAGACATACGGGGGTACCTTTACGGCGGATGATAAAAATGGGTTCATTTTTTTACCAACTAAAGGCCGAGGTTGTACCATTGTATGTCATTTGAAATTATTATTACTGCAGTAATTTTTGCCTAAACATTGTAACTTTTGAGAAGTTTATCACTGCAGTATTCCGGTATAATATTTGTACCTGCCGGAACACCCGGTGCAGTGGCGCTGTGATTTATTCAAGGACAAAGCACAGTTGCTCGTACATTGATACCGCTGTGGTGCTGTGTCACTAGACGCTGTGCCATCTTCCGGGAATTGTGCTACATCCTCACTACAGCACCAGGAAGGGAGAGGAGGAGGAAGGGGGGGTAAGGTCAGCTTGGGTAGCTCGACTCTTTTGTGATGGATGAGTCGAGTTTTTCACCGCGTTCCTACTGGTGGCTGTGAGTCTGCCTCCTGTGGTCCTGTGCGAGTAACCGACAGCATCGTTCGCTCTCTTGTGGCGTCCTGGTAGATATTTTTTTCTTTAGCTGGTGTAGATTTTCCTTATTCATTTTCCAATGTTGTAATATGCTGTTATCTCCTGTAGTCTGTTGTAATATGCTGTAGTCGGCTGTAATATACTCTTCTAACAGATATCCCGTAGTGTTATATGTTATTATTTCACGTGAATCTGTTAACTTTCTTCATTATTCTATGAAAGTTTTAGGCAGCAGTTCTATAGCGCTTCCTTGCCGTTGTTCGTTTGTTTGTCTGTCTTATCCGTCTGTTTCAAGTCTCTGTTTTCCTTTATTCACTATTTTTTTTGTAATAGTTCAATGGTCATCGTGAATTTGTTTGTTGTAGCCTTTTGTTTTCTTTTGTTTATCGTTGTTGATAAGTTTATTCCCTCGTTACCCGCTGGTTATGTTGACTTGATATTATTCATACACACACACACACACACACACACACACACACACCAATATATAATTAATACTGTTGTTTGGAAGACGCGGAGACTAATCAAAACAGCTGTTACCTTAATTAACCACGTGCTCGCAGGTGTAAAGTGATTTATATGTAGCCAGACAATAATAATGGTTCTGTGTATATATATATATAATTTTTGTGTGTGTGGGCTAAACGTGGCTTCTCTAAAGGAGAAAATTGATTATTTTTGTATTTTTGACCTGATCAAGCAATATAATTGTGAATAGTTATGTATAATTTCATTAGCATATCTGGTATGATCAGACAGTATTTAGACACACACACACACACACACACACGCACACACACACACACACACACACACACACACACACACACACACACACACACACACACACACACACACACACACACACACACACACACACACAGTTAAGACGCTATAAGCTACCAGGGGTGTACACTAAACCTTTGCAAGCGTAAACACAAGCATATCTCACAGATCATATTACTCACCTCTGTGTGTCGTGAAAAAAAAAGAAATCGGGAAATCACGAGCCTGAGATTTATTTTTTGGTCTGACCCCCTATAGTTACTCTCGTGTCCTTAACAATTACTGATTCCACGCCTGGACGGCACAAGAGATAACATCAACAACAACTCTAGTGAACCTACACACAAAAACAGGGAAGATTTACATTAGTCTTTCCTCGCAAAGTTTGATTAGAACCTTGATATCTGGTGTTTTATTACAGGTAAAGGTATTCCTGTAACTCCCAAGTGTTTAGTGAGATAATGAAGCATAGTATTCTTGTACAGTAAAAGAAAATGATCTTCCTTAATACTGTCATGATAACCAAATATAAAGAAAATATTGGATTAGTTAATATGAAAAATGTGTTAATAAAGTCTTGGAGAAAATTATGAATATCGTTGATGACGTTATGGATGGCTGAAGGCTTAAGTTTACAAAAGTATTTATACAGAAATTAAACAGTTATATACAGGTGTGATGTACAAATTGCTGCTCTAAATTGTTTGTGATTGAGAATTTGGGTAAACAAAAATTATTTTTGATACTTATCAATTATGTCTTGATGCTCGATAGGTTAGTTTGAATGAGTTACTTATTCAGAGTTGTGTGATTCAATAAATTTTACTTTTCCAGGTATGTGTTGGTGTAAGGCAGTCCTGGGGGCCGATGTGAGTACTCTCCCTGTCTTGTGTGTAGTACTGGCCACGTCAATACCTGCTTCAGCTTGTTTGAAAATAGGCATAGGTTGTAGGAATATTTCGCCAAGCTTACGTTACTGTCTGGTATTGCAGACTTTTGTGTGGTTATTATTATTATTATTATTATTATTATTATTATTATTATTATTATTATTATTATTATTATTATTACATTATTATTATTATTATTATTATTAATATTATTATTATTATTATTATTATTATTATTATTATTATTATTATGCTGCATCATTCCGGATAGTTATACTGTAGTAGTCATTCCTTCACCTTCTAGTTTTCAGGGGTAACAAGTTCATATATTAAAACCAGTTTTGCATCTGATTCCTAGATCTTTTTTTTTTCACTTTTTTAATTATTATATGTACAAACGACTGCAGTATCCTCTTGTGAGATCAGAACCCACAAATCTGAGAATGAATGAGAGACGCTACCAACTGTATCTCAAGTGTCTTATCCACAGACACTGTCATTTGTTAAAACGTTCTTGGTGTACTGTGTGATAGTCCGGGTTAACTTCCCTGTGCCTTGTGATATGGTCAGGTTCATGTAACTTTTAGCCATATGTGGTACAGTAGGTAACGCCCTCACGTACACTACAGTACCAGTAATGAAAGGTGTGGGATAGAACCCTACAAGGAGCAAAGCGGCGTTGTTTAACATATCTTGCCGTAATAGTGAGCGTCTGTTGATGTACTTTAGATCATAAAGTAACCAAGCTATACCTAGACTAGGTGAAGTTTGTAAAGCGTAAATATTCAGGAAGAACATAAGTTGGTTCATTACAAGGAGTGATGTTTGGGGGGCATACAATCCACCTTCAGGTCTCCGTAATGCCTCAGTGTGGTAGTGTGTTGATTTTAAAGAAGATGGAAGTAGTTCATGCTGCCGCTGCCCTTGTACTACACCCAGCCACAGCACCATGATGGGTCCTGTTGCACTGTCACGTTGTTTCACATTATTATTGTGTGTGTGTGTGGTGTGTGTGTGTATTATTATTTCTCTCTCTCTGTTGTTCCTGTACACATGTGTGGGCGGTCGAAGGAGATTTACATAAAGGTGTTTTTTTTCCGGTAAGGGATTAGTGAGGAGGCATTTGCAGTCTGATGGTCGCTCGTTTTTTAGTATTGTTATTATGGTGAAGCCTTGACGCATGTTGAGGGCCAAGGTGTATTATGGGGTGGGTTAATATCGAGGTTAAGTTAGGTTAATGTCGAGGTGAAGATAAGTGAATGTGGAAGTTTGGAGTTTAAGAAAGGTTACGGTATGTTAATGTGAAAATTAGGAAAGGTTAATGTGGAGGTTAAGATAGGTTAACTTGAAGGTTAATGAGGAAGGTAAGGTAGGTTAATGTGGAGGTTAAGATAGGTTAATGTGTTAGTTTGGAGTTAATGAAATGTAAAGTTATGTTAATGTGGAGGGGTAGGGTAAGTTAATGTGCAGATCAATTTGGAAGTTAAGCGAGGTTAATGTAGAGGTTAAGATTGGATAATGTGGAGGTTAGGGTAGGTTAATGTGGAGGTTAAGATTAATATGGAGGTCAGGTTAATACGGAGGTTAGGGTACGTTAATGTGGAGGTTAAGTTGGGTTAATGTGGCGGTGAAGATAGGTTAATGCGAAGGTTAAATTAGGTTAATGTGAAGGGTTAAGTTGGTTAAGAAAGGTTAAGGTAGGTTACTGTGGAAGTTAAGATAGGTTAATGTGACGGTTAAATTAGGTTTAAGTAGATTACTGTGAAGGTTAAGGCAGGTTAAGAAAGGTTACGGTAAGTTACTGTGGAGGTTAAGATAAGGTTAATGAGAAGGTTGAGGCCGATTAACATAACAAGTTAAAAAATAATGGCGTTTAACAGAAAATATGAAGATTAATGGTGTTAAGATAAAACTTGTACCCATTAAGACTGTTTAGCATCATGTACTGTAGGTGTCGAGCAACAAGACCACTGGTCCTCTCAGGAACTTGTTTGTGGTGTAAGTGTTAAGTGCTGAGGGCTGGGTGTTAAGTAGTGTACCTCGTAACACTTTAATCTTGGTGCGATAATTTCCCTCGTGTTTGGTGGTGGCGGCGGTGAGTACTGGCCACAAGTAGGTATTGACTCTGAGGTAAAGACTATTATTATTATTATTATTATCATTGAGAGGCTGGGAAGTGAACGATTGGATAAAGAGAGTGTGTGATTCAGAGGTGGATAGTAGGAGAAAGAAGGGAAGACTGGGGTGATGAAGGAAGGACCTGTGAGAGACGTACTGAAAGCAACATCGTACGGGAATGAGCATCGGGGAGCATGGCGTCTATAGGCTATTGGGAAGGGCGAGCTGCTGATGGGTGGTGCTGGCCAGTAAGAGGCGGCAAGAGTAAACCAGATTTTGGAGTCGTAATTGTTAGGGAATGAGAGCACCACCACAGAACAGTTCTGCTATAGCATTATGGACGTTTGGATGAATGAGTGACAGTGGATGAAGGTAGAGTCAGTGTGTGTGTGTGTGTGTGTGTGTGTGTGTGTTTTTTTTTTTTTCTTGTAAGTCTGGCTGCTTTGCATTACTGAATTCTGAGAAAAGGCATCGAAAAACTAACAAACTCTCTCTCAGTCTCTCACTCCGCAAAACACCACCACCACCAAACACTCTCTCAGTCTCTCCTCACCTAAAACACCACCACCACCACCACCAAAACACTCTCTCAGTCTCTCACTCACTAAAAACACCACCACCACCAAACACTCTCTCTCAGTCTCTCACTCCTCACCACCACCACCATTACTCTCAGTCTCTCACTCACTAAAACACCACCACACCACCACCAAACACTCTCTCAGTCTCTCACTCACTAAAACACCACCACCACCACCAAACCTCTCTCAGTCTCTCACTCCCGTTTCAAAACACCACCCACACCAAACACTCTCTCAGTCTCTCACTCACCTAAAACACCACCACCCACCAAACACTCTCTCAGTCTCTCACTCACTAAAACACCACCACCACTACCAAACACTCTCTCCAGTCTCTCACTCACTAAACACCACCACCACTACCAAACACTCTCTCAGTCTCTCACTCACTGTAAAAACACCACCACCACCAAACACTCTCTCAGTCTCTCACTCACTAAAACACCACCACCACCACTACCAAACACTCTCTCAGTCTCTCGCTCACTAAAGCCACCACCACCACCAGGCACTCTCTCAGTCTCTCGCTTACTAAAACACCACCGCAAACTCAGTCTCACTCACTAAAAACACCACCACCAAACACTCAGTCTCTCACTCACTAAAACACCACCACCAAACCCCCTCTCAGTCTTTCACTCACTAAAACACCACCACCACCAAACACTCTCTCAGTCTCTCACTCACTAAACCACCACCACCAAACACTCAGTCTCTCACTCACTAAAACACCACCACCACCAAACACTCTCTCAGTCTCTCACTCACCGGTCACACTCTCGAGACAGCCACCACACAGCGATGTAATCAGACGGTGCGTGTTAAAATCAACGAGGTCTTCCAACATCATAAACACTGTGAAGACACAAGATAGTGTAAGAGCCATAACTCAGTGTGCCTTCTCCACCTAACCTCAACATTACCTGTCCCACCACCTTGCCTTCGTAGCCTCGCCGCAATGTGTAGTACAAACATTATCACCCCCACAGTTCATCACCATCACCCCTATCATCATCATCATCATCATCGCAGCCACCACAACTACTGCTACCACTATCACCACCACTACCAACATTATCACCACCGCCACTATCATCACCAATATCACCGCCATAACCACCACCATTATAACCACTATCACCCCATCGCTAATCACCACCACTACCACCATCACTACCACTATCAACATTATCACCACCGCCACCAGTATCACCATCACTATCACTTCCACCACTATCAACACCACTACCATTATCACCACCACTACCACTATCATCACCACTATCACCACCACTATCACTACGAACACCAGCACCACCACACTGCAATCATCACTACAGTGTTATTCAAGACACCTACTCCATACACCACCACTTAACTTACTTAATGATACTAGTCAGCCGTGCTTTCAGTTCCCCATTTTAGACGACAGTTTATGGTAATAGGTCTGGCATTAGCTTATATTAGGTACCGTTGCCACGTCCCTAGATGGCCAGCACCTTGGTGTTGAGAGGAGAGGGGGGAAGATATAAACCATGGGGAACAGATGGGGATTACTGCATAGTATTATTACTGATGGGTTGGTATTTTTAACTGCTAGTCTACGGGAGAACCAACAGTATGACTTTTGTGATGTTTTACTTGTGTTTACTTAACCATAGCACATTTAAATGGGGCTAATATATCAAACAAAACAAATCTGCATTATAGAAGAAATCCTCGTTAACTTGGTACTCATAACACAACTATTACTACCGTGGCATAGCCTTATATTCCCATTTTATTTGAGTAAGGTTTGCCAAGTTGGGCAGGTGGCGGGGAGGTTCAAAGGTGTGCGTGTTCTTTGTGTCGTTGACGGTGTGTGACATCAATAGTGAGTGCTGGTGGCGGGGTAAGAAGTTGTTGCTACCGGAACCCGAGTTGAGAGCTGGAGGTGACGAGGTTAATGTGTTGGTGGTCGAGTCTCTCTCCTTCTTTCTTGGGTTCTTTATTTCAATATATTTCTTTCTCTCTCCTGATACATCAGATAAAGAACAAACATATTGAAAAAAGGGAAATGGAATTATTTTAGTGCCTATAGATTTTAGGATATATAAATAGAACGTTTATAAAGAACTTAAGATCTAGAAGGAAGAAAGTAAAGTGGCGTCAAGACGGACTACTCAAGTCACAAGAGCGCTAAGACCAAGGTCTATATAGAGGAGGTTAGCCAGAGCTCCGCTTTTGGCGTGAATCATCACCTCGTGACGTCACGTAGTCCACCAGGCAGGCTGACCCTCCCAGTTGCCTTCGCGTGCATCAATGAACAGCTAGACAACACAGCCCACCACGTGTTCAGGTGCTTTAAATGTATAACAGTGCCGGGTAACTGTTCAGTGTATGGCTGTTTTAACAGCAGGTTGAAGACAAAAATGAATGGCCCACATGGTCATCCAAATGCTGTAAATTTTATAATTAGCCTTAGAACATTATTGTTAAGCATGGATATTACGGTGGTCAGTGAGAAAACTGATACCAGCAGTTAGGATAATGACCATGACATGTTATCAAGTGAATCTGGGTGTGATGATATGGTAAACAAAATGTATGAAAGAGAACTGGAATTAGATATGTTAAACAAGTGTTATGTTTAAACATTTGGAATTTGACCTTGGGACAAGGAGTTAGATGCAGATGAAGAACATATAAATACCAATATAGTTGTGGAAAAAACAAGTGATGAAATAATTAAAGAAGAAACAGCAGCACTACTGTACAATACATTGTTAAGAACATTGTCCATAAAACACCCACATTTAGGAAAGTAAGTAGCTGCCATACTGAAACCGTGTCTTGGATGGGGTTGGTCAACAGAAGTGAACTGTATGGTGGGGCCTTGTAATGGTGGGTTCTTTCCTCAAATAACTATAATGCGAGAAGTATTCAATGTAATACACAGTACTCTCTTAAAGAAGGAAGCAACGTTTAGAAACTCTCTGTTCTCAATTGAAACGATCTGGAGTTAATGTACCTGATCACGTGTTTAAAAAAAATCTCTATTTTTGGATGGGGCATCTGAACAGTTTAATTATAATCACAAAACATCTTAATGGTGATGATTATGTAAGTTATCAGACTGATGTTGTCATGATTATAATAATACTGGTGTATGTAAACTAATGATTTGTGTAAATAATAAAAACTAATATTCTGATATAGTTAAACACTTCTCACATTACCAGTTTTGACAAATACAACTCACTCTGAGTTCTTTTCTCTCATTACTGTTTAATCTAACACTATGATATAATTACATTGATAATGACTACTGACTGTTACGGACTGAATAAGAAAGAAGGAAACTGCGTCGGGCCTATTGGCCCATACTAGGCAGCCCCTATTGCTCATATATCCATCCAACCTATATTTGAAGCTTCCCAGCGTGTTCGAGTTCATGATTATGTTCGGTAACTTGTTCCACTACTCTTATTTCCAAACCTTTGTTTACCTATCTGGTGCCTAAATCTAATTTTGTCTAATTGGAAACCATTGTTACGAGTTCGCTCCTATTTGGATAGTTTAAGTACATTTGTTATATCACATTTGTTGAGCCGTGACTTCCATTTATACACTTCTATCATATAGCTCCCCACTTAAGTCTCTCGAGGGAGTGCAAATTCAAATGCTATAATCTTTTTCTACTGTATACTCAAGGTTCCTTATGCCAGGGATTAGTCTTGTCATCCTTGTCTGAATCTTTCTAGGGATTCGATATCAATGGACGAGTTGTCGGTCGGAATTTTTTCGTAAAGAAGTATGAGAAACAAAATGGATGATATTAGGGCCTTGGTATGTACCGAAAAAATCGATATAATAGCATTCACCGAAACATGGATAAACCTAGACTCACGTGAGTTACCTGTCGAATACCAAATTGCAGGTTACAAATTATTCCATACCGATAGGCAGATTAGGAAAGGAGGCGGAGTAGCAATCTATGTCAGGGATAATCTGAAGTGTGAAATAAATAAATAAATCAAAACTGAGCGGAGTACAGAAGCAATTTGGATAGAATTAATCGATGGTAGGGAAAAATTAATTACAGGAGTAATATATAGACCTCCTAATCTTGATAGTGTTAATGAGTGACTTATTTGGGACGAAATACGCAGGGCTTCCATACATAGCAAAGTCTGTATAGTAGGCGACTTTAACTTTAGCCAAAGAGATTGGACTGACCTTACGGGTAACTCAGAATCAGAGGATTTTCTTGAAACGATCCAGGACTGTTTCCTAAGTCAACATATAACCGAACCCACCCAGGGTAATAATATACTCGATTTAGTTCTGTCAAACAGAGAAAATCTCATTAGTAATGTCGAGGTAGGGAACGAACTTGCTAACAGCGATCACAAAGAAATTAGATTCCAGTTAGAATTTCATGACAGCTGTAAGGAAAATTCCACTAAAGTCCCTGTAAGGAAAATTCCACGGTTGAGATTGACCTGATAACGAGATCTGAGGTTGTGGAGTTCCACGACAATTTAAATAATGATTTACTAAATGCACAAAGGCAGAACATACCATACAAAAAACTCAGATCAAACAACAATGATCCTAAATGGATAAATAATTATTTAAAGAACATTAATGGACAAAGGAAGGCTATAGGTAGGAGAATAAATCATGGTGAAATTCACCACCGAAAATTTAAACATGATACCCGAGGCTCCGACTCTATACAGAGGTAGTGAAGAAACTAATTAAGCGAGATAGTAGTGACTAGTAACGATGTTAGTAAGCAAATAGACAAACTAAAGCCTAATAAGTCACAGGTCCCGATGAGATATTTGCCAGAGAATTAAAGGAATGTAAGGAAGAGCTTAGTATGCCCTTAGCAAAGTTGTTTAACATGTCCTTAAAAACAGATGTATTACCAGAATCCTGGAGAATAGCGAATGTAATATTTCAAGAAGGGAGATAGATCACTATCCTCTAACTACCGTCCAATCAGTCTAACATCAATTGTAGGCAAATTACTGTAAGCAATCATTTCAAACTCTATTCGAAATCACCTGGAGAAGCACAAGTTGATCAATGATTCCCAACATGGCTTCACAAGCGGGCGTTTACGTCTAACTAATCTATTAACATTCTTTTCATCAGTTTTCGCATCAGTGGACGAGGGGCACAATTATGATGTGGTATATCTCGACTTTAGCAAAGCCTTCGACAGAGTCCCCCACGAAAGACTAATAAGAAAAGTGGAAGCTCATGGCATTAAAGGTGATATTCTAAAATGGATTAGGGCGTGGTTACAGGACAGAAAACAGCGAGTGAGCATTAACGGCACCAAATCTGATTGGAGCAACGTCACTAGTGGATTTTCGCAAGGCTCAGTGCTTCTACCATTATTATTTATTATATACATTAACGACATAGATATCGGCGTAGACAGCAACATAAGTATATTTGCTGATGACACTAAAATAGGACGTGTAATTAAATCTGACGAGGACTCCACAAAACTACAGGAGGATCTAAACAAATTTTTCGAATGGTCTGAAAAATGACAGATGAGATTCAATGTGGACAAATGTAAAGTACTCGGTATAGGAGATGTAAACAGGGAAACCAGATACCAGATGAACAACGATGCTATTGAGAAATCCGACTGCGAGAGAGATTTAGGAGTAATGATAAGTAGGAATCTTAAGCCAAGTAAACAATATGTATTTGCTCGAAACAAGGCTAATAAAGTACTTGGGTTCATACAAAGGAGTGTTAGTAACAAGACTAGCGAGGTCATGCTAACACTATATCTTGCTCTTGTGAGACCTCACTTGGATTACACAGTTCAATTCTGGTCACCGTATTACACAATGGATATAGAATCCTTGGAAAGAATTCAGAAGAGAATGACAAGACTAATCCCGGGCATTAGGAACCTTGAGTACAGAGACTGGTTAAATCATCTTAATTTGCACTCCCTCGAGAGACGTAGAGTGAGGGGCGATATGATCGAGGTGTATGAATGGAAGTCAGGGTTAAACAAAGGTACTCAAACTATCCAACCAGGTGCGAACTCGTAACAATGGTTTTAAATTAGACAAATTTAGATTTAGGCGCGAAATAGGTAAACAGGTTTGGAAATAGAGTTGTGGACGACTGGAACAAGTTACCAAATATCATAATTAACTAGAATACGCTGGATAGCGTCAAGCATAGGTTGGATGGATATATGAGCAATAGGGGTTGGGTTTAAATGGGATTGCCCAGTATGGGCCAATAGGCCCGCTGCAGTTTTCTCCATTCTTATGTTCTTATGTATATACAGTGACCTTTACCATCAGCACCACTAGATTCAGTGACCGTTACCATCACCGCCACTATATACAGTGACCTTTACCATCACCACCACTAGATACAGTGACCTTTACCATCACCGCCACTATATACAGTGACCTTTACCATCACCGCCACTATATACAGAGACCTTTACCATCACCGCCACTATATACAGAGACCTTTACCATCACCGCCACTATATACAGAGACCTTTACCATCACCACCACTATATACAGAGACCTTTACCATCACCGCCACTATATACAGAGACCTTTACCATCACCACCGCCACAATGTTGCTTCACTCTCTCTCCTTTACAGGTACTTTAACGGGCAATGTTCGGTGGATTTGCCATCCTGTGTACCGCCGGCAAGGCCATTGGGCTCGTAACACACGTCTTGCCCGCGGTGCCTATAGTTTCTCGGTGGATGTCGGTCACACTAGATTAACCCGTTATAGTACATCCATCTTTCCTCACACAGCCAAACTGTGGAATGCTCTGCCTTCTTCTGTTTTTCCATACTCATACACTCTGTCTCGCTTCAAAATGGTGGTTTTCCGGCATCTTCGTGGTGTAGATTATTATAATCTTTTTTCTATTTTTAATTTCTTTTTACTCATATTTTTCGCCCCCTAGGCCCTGTTGTGGATCAATGACCTGTGCTTGGGTGGGCTATTCTCTGTAAAAAAATACGAACACCACCACTATACACAACACCACCACCACTACACACTGACACCACCACCACTACACACTGACACCACCACCACTATACACATACAGACACCACCACCCCACTACACACTACACAGACACCACACCACTACACACACACACACACACACACACACCACACTACACACACACAGACACTACCACCACTACTACACACACACACACACACACACACACACACACACACACACCACCACTACACACAGCCACCATCACTACTACACACAGACACTACCACCCCATTACACACAGAAACCACCACCACTATCACCACCACACACAGACACTACCACCCCATTACACACAGAAACCACCACCACCATCACACACAAACACCACCACTATATGCAGACACCACCACCACCACCACCAGGCGCTGTCTGCTCTCCTCGCCCGACGGAGAGATTTCAATGCCGGAGGTGGGCGGTATCTCTGTTTACTACCAATTATCTTTTCGCTTTGATGCTTTAACTTACCACTGAACTCTGTAATCATCTTGTTCATTGTGATCCTGTAAGTAACGTATGAGGACTGGCCAATTACTGTATATATTTTGTGGTGATTCCTTCACTCATGCAACATACTGGGTGTAGACTTGCAATATCTTGGGTGAATGTTTGCAAGGCTGATATTGTCTGTTGTAATAAAATTAATCCAGATGCTGCTTGAAGATGCTTCGTTTGTTGGTTTTCTTGTTAGTCCAGGCTGTACCTGAGGCGGTGTTGAGCTAGGTGTATGGACACTGCCTTCACCATCACCACCACCACCGTCGTCACCACCATCACCACCGTCGTCACCACCATCACCACCGTCACCACCACCTCCTCCACCACCTTCACCATTGTCACCACCACCACCATCGTCACCACCGTCACCCGTACCACCACCACCGCACAACCGCCTCCACCGTCACCATCCACCACCACCACCGTCACCACCACCACCGTCAACACCACCACCGTCAACACCACCACCACCGTCACCATAGTCACCATCACCGCCACCACCGTCACCATTGTCACCATCACCACCGCCTCGACCGTCACCACCACCACCACCGGCACCACCACCGTCAACACCACCACCGTCACCGTCGTCACCCTCACCACCACCACCCCGCCGCCGCAACCGCCTCCATCGTCACCACCACCTTCACCACCACCACCGTCGTCACCACCACCGTCACCACCAACACCGTCACCACCAACACCACCACCACCACCGTCACTACCACCAACCATCACCACAACCACCACCATCACCACCATCCACCACACCGCCTCCACCATCGTCGCCACCACCGCCACCATCGTCACCTTCACCCTGCCTACCATCACCGCCGCCGCCGCCGCCGCCACCACCGCCACCACCACCACCACCACCACCACCACCACCACCACCACTACCACTGCTGACGCCGCCACCGCCGCAGCAGCCTCTGCCGCTGCCACCACCGCAGCAGCCCCTGCTGCTCACCGCCGCAGCAGCCCCCGCCACCGTCACCACCACCGCCACCACCACCACCATCCCCACCACCGTCGCTGCCGCCGCCACCACCAACACCACCACCACCACCAACACACAGACGCCACCACTGACAGTCTCATCATCACTGACTCTATCCTCACTACTTGCCCGACACCATCAACTCAGGTTATCACGCGCCTGTCTCTGAAGCCAGACACAAATATGCGTACCTTGTTGACCGGGTGTCAAAACTGTTGTTGATCCCCTCTCACATAGGCCTCATAAAACATGGCAGGTTGATGCCTCGCCAAACTCGCGTCTAACAAAGGCACTGTTGAATACAAGTTTTGGGTCTGTCAAAAGAACCTTAAAACTGTAATTAGGAAGGACTTATTGATGAATTTGACGCAAGTAGACAAGGGACAAACAGGCACTAGTCGATCCACAGTTTACCACGATGAGATGTATCAAGTGAAACATGCATATGGAGCAAGTAACAAGATTACTAGATTACAAGATGTTGTAACCGCTAGATTAAGGTTAGGTTATAAGTACCTCTGGCAGTATGTTCCTCAAGCAGATGTAGAAGACTAAAGTGTGTGGCCAGACATATAGTCACACACTTGAACACTACGTCCTTGACTGTGTGAAGATAGAACCTTTGGGACAGGTCCAAGCACACTGTGTGTGAAATGGCACAACACTTCATCTCTAATGGCAAGATAGCCGACATATTAGATTGTATCCACTTTTTGCTTGTAACTATATCAGTTCTCATGTATAGCACCAAATACACAATAATGTGAATATCTAGCAAATGTGAATAACAAAGTGTGCGGCCAGACATACTGCCTCACACGCCTGTACTCACGCATTTGTGAACAAGTTAGCCTTTATGCATAGAACTAAACAAATAATATAATTGAAATACTGTGTCACATTCAGTGCCATAATATCCTGATCCACGGGGTTAATTATTATGACCCTTTGTAAACCACTACTCTGTAATCCTTTGCGCTACCGTTCGCAGTATGAGTGTGGGGTGCACAATCTCCCTGTAAGCGGCAAAATAAAAGACCACCACATACACAAACAACCACCACTACACAAACACCACCACTACACACAGACACCACCACCACTACACACAAACACCACCACCACCACTCACCAGACACACCACCACCACTACACAACCACCACCACCCTCACCACTGAACCACCACCACTACAACAGAGACACCACCACACACGAGCACCACAAACCACACACCACACTCCACACACACACAAACACCACCACCACCACTACACACAGACACCACCACTATCACACAGACACCACCACCACTACACACAGGCCACCCACTACACAGACACCACCACCACTCACACAGACACCACCACCACTACACACAGACACCACCACCACTACACACAGACACCACCACACACACAGACACACCACCTCCCACACTACACAGACACCACCACCACTACTACACACAGACACCACCACCACTACACAGACACCACCACCACTATACACAGACACCACCACCACTCACTACACACAGACACCACCACCACTATACAGACACCACCACCACTACACACAGACACCACCACCACTACACACAGACACCACCACCACTACTAAGACACCACCCACCACTCACACAGACACCACCACCACTACACACAGACACCACCACCACTACCACCACCACCCACACTACAGACACCACCACCACTACCAGACACCACCACCACTACACAGACACACCACCACTACACAGACACCACCACCACCACAGGACACCCACCACTACACAGACACCACCACCACTATACAGACACCACCACCACTACACACAGACACCCCAACCACACCTACCCACACTCACTACACAGCCACCACCACTACACACGACACCACCACCACTGCTCGACCCACCACACTACAGACCCACCACTCACAGACACCCCACCCACCACCACCACACCGACACCACCACCACTACACACAGACCCACCACCACCACTACACAGACCCACCACCACTACTCACAGACACCACCACCACTACTCACACAGACACCACCACCACTATACACAGACACCACCACCACTATACACAGACACCACCACCACTACAGACACCACCACCACCCACACAGACACCACCATCACGACCACCACCACCCCAGACACCACCACCACTACAGCACCACCACACCCTCACCACTACTACCACACACACCACCACCACTACACACCATCACCCACTACACACAGGCCACCACCACTACACACGCCACCACCACCTACACACAGACACCACCACCACTACACAGGCCACCCACCACACAGCACCACACTACACACGCCACTGCTCCACTACACAGGCACCACCACTGCGCACCACTTCCACCCACTGCACACCACCATCACTACACACCACTACCACCCCAACCCAATAGGACCATCTCTACCTCTTCATGGTCCAGCACGAGATCTGCTACAGAACATTCACCTAACCATCACTTGTTTGTTATAACTATATTCCTTGGAGATATTGATGTAGTGTTGGCTGGTTTTTTGAGATAATTTTACTGGAGTTCAGTCGTTGAGGTCCTAGTATATGTAGGTGTACTTTTTATTGTTATTATTGGTGTATGTTTCACTTTATGTTTAACTGTGCCTGTCGTTTATAGGAATTAATATTTTGCATCCCTTTATTCGAAGAGTTTGTTTTGATGTAATTGTGTTGTGTGTGTGTTGTGTGTGTGTGTGTGTGTGTGTGTGTTTGTGTGTGTTGGGTGTGTGTGTGTGTGTGTGTGTGTGTGTGTGTGTGTGTGTGTGTGTGTGTGTGTGTGTGTGTGTGTGTGTGTGTTATGTGTGTTTGTGTGTGTGTGTGTGTGTGTGTGTGTGTGTGTGTGTGTGTGTGTGTGTGTGTGTGTGTGTGTGTGTGTGTGTGTGTGTGTGTGTGTGTGTGTGTGTGTGTGTGTGTGTGTGTGTGTGTGTGTGTGTGTGTGTGTGTGTGTGTGTGTGTGTGTGTGTGTGTGTGTGTGTGTGTGTGTGTGTGTGTGTGTGTTGTGAGTATGTGTGTGATTATGTTAATGTGTGTGTGTGTGTAATATATTATATGATTATAAATGTGTATAGTATGTCTTTCACTGTGAAAGATATTGTGTCTTTGAAATACCAATATGGCTATGTATTATAGTTACCTTTGTTCTTTTCACCACTGATCGGCTCGTTAGCCGCTTGGGGTGCTGATGGTTGACAGCTGGTGGGAGAGGATTGAATTTATTTCCGAGTGCTCTTTACGAGAGAGAGAGAGAGAGAGAGAGCCGGGCAGGTCATGGTGGCCAATCAAGGTTAAATAGAGGGTCGTTACCGCTCTGTAATTATCCCACGATGGACAGCCTCCTGTGAGGTATACTGGAGGGTGTTGCTGGCCACGCCAGGTAAGGTATAGTAAGTGGTGCATCCCCAACATACGTGTTTCCACTGGTCAAAATCCCACGAGATCCTAACCTAACCGAACCACACACGTTTACACTGAACCTGATCCCATTACACATATTTCCACTAGGCAAAATCCCATTATAATCATGTCACGACCAAGGTTCACCACACAGATTTCCACTGGATAGATTTCCATGACCACCTATACACACAAGCTTCCACTGGACAAAATCACACCACCTGTTTCCATTGGGCAAAAATCCACAAACGCTTCTTCTTTTCTCACAGGACAAAATCCCTTATCAACTTAACCTAACCACACAAACCTCCATTGGTTAAAATTCCAACTTATAATTTTCCTTTGGACAAAACATCTAATCACATCTTTGAACTGGACAAGACCTCACCGCTTCAAGCCTGTGAAATTTATTAGTGAATGTGAATTTCTGAGGAGAGAGAGAGATAACTAGATGGTGATTGAGATAACGAGATAGTAAATGAGATAACAAGATTGTGAGATAGCGAATGGATACTGAGATAGTGAGTGAGATAACGAGATAGCGAATGAGATAACGAGATAGTGAGTGAGATAACGAGATAGTGAGTGAGATAACGAGATAGTGAGTGAGGTAACGAGATAGTGAATGAGATAACAAGATTGTGAGATAACGAGATAGCGAATGAGATAACGAGATAATGGGTGAGATAACGAGATAGCGAATGAGATAACGAGATAGTCAGTGAGATAACGAGATATTGAGTGAGATAATGAGACATTGAGTGAGATAATGAGATAGTGAGTGAGATACTGAGATAGTGAGTGAGATAACGAGATAGTGAGTGAGATAACGAGATAGTGTGTGAGATAACGAGATAGTGTGAGATAATTCATTACACCAACATAATTTGCCAACCCGTCAAATTTATGCTTTAAATTTTACTTATCCTCAAGATTTGTAATTCCAGGCTTTGTGATATTAATGATAATAATTGTGTTATCAGTGTCATAAGTATTTTGTTACTACAAGAAGGTTTCTTCTAAGTTCACTGTCGTGTATACAGCACACTTTCGAAAAGCACTGAAAACATGTCACACAAAATCTCAAACTTCAGTTGCAGACACCTCAGCATAGCTCAAGCACGTCTCTATTATAACATGTTAGGTATACATAAGGCTTATCTGCTTGGATAATTTTTACTACACAGAACTCGGTGGGTGGTGGCCAAGCGATGTATTAACCTCTGTCAACAATATATAAAATATAGACAGTAACAATTATCTACATGTGGGCTAAATATATACATTCATTATATAATTTGCATCAGTAGAATGAATGAGATAATGTACAATGAAGCACAGCCAATTACTTCCTTGTCATGTATCAGATGACATTATCATGACCTTCTCACACAGCCCTTACGCCTCTAGTGCAGGAGTCAGCTTAAAGTGACCGGTTTCCATGTATCTCAGGCACGACAGACGTGTCATTAAAAGAAGCTCTGACAATAACCTTCTATATTGTCCTGTAGTTGGACAGCTGGACATCGTTGGTTAATTCGCCATTACACCAACATACTATGCACCTATTTTTATAATAGAATAAATAGAATCTAGTGCCTTGTGTGAACATCAAACGATCTGAACCAAGTACAAATAGAAATCACACGTTACTTCTGTAGCTAACAAGCTAAGAACTACAAGGCAAGTTACAACATAACGGGACAGTGAATAAGATGACGAGATAGTGAACGACATAACGGTACAGTGAACATCATAGCGGGACAGTGAACGACCTAATGGGACAGTGAAGGATATAACGAGACAGTTAACGATGTAATAATCTGGATTTGACTTAATCTTAAATTTTTTTTAAATTCTTGTTAATTATTTATTTTTAATTCTTTAACATTATT
The DNA here is from genome assembly GCF_018991925.1 of Homarus americanus. Taxonomy (NCBI): domain Eukaryota; kingdom Metazoa; phylum Arthropoda; class Malacostraca; order Decapoda; family Nephropidae; genus Homarus; species Homarus americanus. Next base: position 262,188 of record NW_024715902.1, on the reverse strand, counting down.
TTCCTCTAAGTTATATTATTCTTTGATATTCTCAGATTTTCATTTATTTAATTCTCATTGTAATTTCTCAAGTCAATAATCTATTTTCGTATTCCTCAGTATTCATATTACTCTCCTTATATAATTTATTCAAAATATATATATATATATATTTATTTTTGCCATTACTTATTTATTTGTAAACTTTCTGTTTGATTTTGTTTATAATATTGTTAATATTATTCCAGCCTTTTAATTATGTTCGGTAATTTCAACTTACTTTACTGCATCACTATATTTTCCAAGTTTCAAAATAACACAGATATCAACTTAGTATCTAGTGATGAAGAATTTGGTGGAGAGAGGAAGGCAGTGGTGGAGCTAAGTGTAGGCGGAGTAGGATCAGGTTTGATCTTAGCGACCATGGCGGGCAGAGGACGAGAGTGGTAAGTAGAGTTAGGGGAGATCGGTGAGCAGGTTAGCGAGGTAGGGGAGAAGGATGCAGGTTTATAGCACGTGTTATATTCTCACAACTAGTGGTCATCTCCCATCATTAAACACTGGTGACACTTTAACTCTGAGATCCTCTACACTGAACATATTATGGGGCGATAGTTATATGGGGGGAATTATACACCTAACGGAGGGACGGACTCACGCCAGAGTTATTATTATGGAACACACCGGGTCACTTACTACAAAATACTACAGAACTTTACTTAAGTAACTGGGTCTCTCCTCACCAGGGAAAGGGAGATTGAAGGGGCTGGCTGCTATCTTTCTGCTGTCTAGTCAAAGCTCTAAATCTCTGACAGCTACTTTTAACCTGTAAATTGAGAAACCTTTACTGGGCGTTCCATTTCAAATATAACCCCATAACTGTGAATTGTCTTTCGTGATATGTACTGTGCATCGCTCGACTTGTGACTGGTCATTATAAACTCCGCCCTCTATAAGCATTCTTCACTCTTAACTACAAAACATTCTCATGGTTCTTGATAATTGTGAGGCCCTTGTACAGTATAGACATTTACAAGTACACTAGGTCAGGGTTACTCAGTTACTATTTGTGGAAGTCCAGCCACACAAATTTCCTAGATGGCAAAGGTCCGGATGTAAGGCTAGGGGCTAGGTCGTAAAAGTCATTGTGAGGCTGATCTGTGGAACTTGATCTTCAAAATGTCATTTCCCGTACACCAACACTACAAAGAGATAACGAGGCAGTGAGTTAGATAACGAAACAGTGAATGAGATAACGACAGTGAGTGGGGTAACGAGACTGAGGTAGATAACGAGATTGTGATTGAGATAACGGAAGTGAGATAACAAGACAATGCGCTAGATAACGAGAAAGTAAATGAGATAATGAGCTAGTGAAATATCGAACCAGAGAATGAGATGAGAAAATAACGAGAAAGTGAATGAGACAACAAGAAGGTGAATGAGATAAATGAGGTAACGAAGAAGAGTGTTGAAGGTTATACCAAAACGAGACGAAGAATCATATCTCTCCCTCGACAGTGAACTAGTGAGGTGTGTGTGTGTGTGTGTTAGTCTTGCATGAATAATGACTCGCAGCCAGAGTAAATCAACCTCGATTACGCCTGTATGAACCCGCTGATGTACAGTACAGTATAGACAAAGTGGAGGAGGAGCCCCCATCCCCCGAGTCCCGGTACACGTGGAGGTGGTTTTGCTTACCTGACCTTTACCTGGTGTCGATTCCGGGGTTGTCTGGCTTCTTCCTTCCCCTGCAGCGCTCGTTTTGTGACCTAGCTTCCCGTTGTGACACTCATATCAACTAGACCTGTTTCTGCTTGCATCTCACATATCTGCGTTAGCCTTGGTACATTAGGGAAGGTAATGAAGGCTTCTGATGGAGTTTTTACTCCGGTGAGGATTTTTTGGTGTGTAACGGAACTTAAGTTGGGGGGGAGTAATAATGTGACGTAATATGTAGCTACACCCGCAGCCACCTGGTGTGTACAGCCTCAATTACTGCGTGTGGGTGTAGCCCATAAGAGTGGGTGTGGAGTGGGGGAGGGGGAAAAAGCCTGGGGGTGACCAAAGGAGTTATCAGATGTTAAGAGGGAGAGGGAGGAGGGGGGGGGGGGGCGGTCTCTCCTGTTTCTCACCCTACCCCCATCAGTGTGTGTCGTACGATATATCATCTTGGGTGGGGTGATGGCCCTCCCTTCTGGACACTCACGATATGATTATTATATTAGGCGAGGTGATGGTGTTGCTCGGCTGTCTCTCCTTCCCCCACTACTGCTGTGCTGCATAATGTATAAGCCTCACCTGACCTAAACTATAGCCTAGCCTAACCTAACTTAGTCTAGCCTAACCTAACTTAGCCTTGCTTAACCTAATTTAGCCTTGCCTAGCTTAACATAACCTGATCTAATCGAGCCTAACCATACTTAGGGTAGCAAAACCTAACCTAACCTAGCGTGTCCTAACCTAACTTAACCTAACATAACCTAACCTAACCTAACCTTGTATTGTATTTGGATAAACACCTGCGAGCTGACACCATGGAGGTTGATGACCAATCAGCGCGCGTCATACCCACATAAACGTGGATTTTGATACGTCGTAAAAAAGTTTTCCGATAATATTTCTTCTTCTTCTACTAGCCTGACTTTTATCGGACAACCTCTTAGTGTTGTATCAGTGTGTAGCAGTAAATTACGGGCGTGAAAATGAGTAACACAATTGCTGTGTTCGCTTTTAAAAGATATATTTTTACTCAAGTGAACAGCGTTGTCGCCTCTGACCTTATATTTACGGCCGCTTTACGCTGCTGATATAATTTTTTCAGGCGGTAGTTTCACGTCAAATATTTCTTTTAATCTAACCGGTATAATATGTCGAGAGAGAGAGAGAGAGAGAGTAAGATATACTGGATATTTTTGTATATGACTTATTCCTTTCATCGATCACCTGTTCCTTGCTGTAAAATATATACTGAAAAAATATATCAGTCGTTAATAATAAAGTATTATTATATTACCTGACACAATATGTTAATTAGAAAATATATGAATTGTGATATTATTGCAGTTAAACGAGAATGGAAATTGCCCTGAGCCATACGTTAAGGTGTGATAGCAACAGCGTGTGTCAGGTGTACATGTTTACAGGGCTTGTATCACCCTGGCTGCGTGTTGTTAAGCCCCAGGCACCTGTAAAGCAACACCAGGTATGTATTTTTAGAGGAGGTGGTGGTGGTGTGTATGTGTTTGTGGTGGTGTGTGTGTGTGTGTTAGTGGTGGTGGTGTATGTGTGTTAGTGGTGGTGGTGTATGTGTGTTAGTGGTGGTGGTGTATGTGTGTTAGTGGTGGTGGTGTGTGTGTTAGTGGTGGTGATGTATGTGCTAGTGATGGTGATGTGTTAGTGATTGTGGTGATGTTTGTTGAGGATGGTGATTGTGTGTTGGAGGTGTGTGATGATGGTGTTGGTGTGTGATGATGGTGTTGTGTGTGATGATGATGATGGTGTTGCTGTGTGATGATGATGGTGTTGCTGTGTGATGATGGTGTTGGTGTGTGATGATGGTGTTGGTGTGTGATGATGGTGTTGGTGTGTGATGATGGTGTTGGTGTGTGATGATGGTGTTGGTGGTGTGTGATGATGGTGTTGGTGTGTGATGATGGTGTTGGTGTGTGATGATGGTGTTGGTGTGTGTTTAGTGGCGGTGTATAGAGGTCGATGTCTGATGGCGGTGTGTGGTGGTGTTGATGCGTGGTGGTGTTGATGCGTGGTGGTGTTGGTGATGGTACTGTGTGTTGGTTGTGGTGATGGTGATTTGTGTGTTAGTGGTGTGTGATGATGGTGTGTGGTGTTGGTGTGTGGTGTTAGTGTGTGTGTAGTGGCGGTGGTGGTGGTGATGTTGTGTGTGTTTGTGTGATGTTCCTGGAGGTTAAGTGAGGTATAGGCGACCTAGAGAAGTCGACTTGTGAAAGATACTTAGGGGTACTTGTAAGCCCGGACCTACGGCCTAGAAAACAGTGCGTTAATGTTCGAAATAAGGCAAACAGAGTATTAGGTTTTATATCTAGAATTGTAAGTAATAAGAGTGCAGAGGTCTTATTGCAACTATATCTTGCGCTAGTCAGGCCGCACCTCGATTATGCGGTTCAGTTCTGGTGCCCATATTATAGAATGGATATCAATTCGCTAGAGTCGGTGCAGCGAAGAATGACGAAAATGATTCCGGGACTCAGAAACCTTCCATATCAAGATAGGTTAAAGAACTAAACTTGCATTCCCTAGAAAGACGAAGAGTGCGGGGAGATATGATAGAAGTATTTAAGTGGGTGAAAGGAATCAATAAAGGCGATATAAATAAAGTTCTTATAATATCCGAGCAGGATAGGACTCGGAGCAACGGATTCAAGTTGGATAAGTTTAGGTTTAGGAAGGAAACAGGAAATGAACTGGTTCACAAATAGGGTGGTCGGCGAGTAGAACAAGCTTAGCAACTTTGTAGTAAGTGCTGGAACGCTGGAAAGTTTTAAAAGGAGGCTAGCTAGACGCATGGATGATAGAGAGTGGTAGTAACTCTTGACAGGAGCTGCCAGGCCAACCGGCCTATTGCAGACTCCTTATTTTCTTATGTTCTTATGTGAGGTGATGCTTGCATGTCAGTTTAGTTTACCTGAGATCATTATTTTACATGCACGTTGTTTGTAATTCTCGTCCTTTTGTTTTATTCTGTGTGTTGTGTCTGTTATGAGAGAGAGAGAGAGAGAGAGAGAGAGAGAGAGAGAGTTTCGAGGTTTAAGGGTCTATATTTTGTTAGGTGCTGTTCTATTTGATAATATCATATGATTCTTGAACACAACACTACACACGCAAATGCAGGTACAGGTACAAATATAAGTACTGGTACAAAAATAACAAATATAAGTACGTACATGTACAGACTATATAAAATGGCGCTACTGTAATACATAAACAATGCTAAGGGTCACTGTTCCTTTATTACATGACGGTCCATTAGGGGCAGTGCCGATATAACACAATGAGTATTCATTGTACACAAAAATGCAGTGTGGCTGACATTACACTCGACCGCCTTCTTTTTCCCAACTATTAAGTCAGATCCCATTCACGGTGCGAACCAGTGACCCTCAGGACAGGAGACGAGCACTGTATCCAATCGGCCAACGCACCCACACAGAGGACAAGCAAGTGGGACCACCATTATTAATTCAAACTTTAAAGTGCTCTCAAGGTGATGATATGACTCACTGAGGCTGACAGATATTGTCAGTAGTGATGATGTGACCCACTGATGCTGACAGATATTGCAAAGAAACAGTTACTGCAAGAATTGTGTGGGAGAATGAATAGATAACTATATTTAGTATGCAAAGCAGGTGTGTGAGCTGCCCCTAACCGGTTTGAAAGCAAATACACCGTAATATTCTAAATATTATTATTATTACGAAAATGATGATAATATTCTTCCCTGGAGGTTAAGGAGGACAAATTGCCTCTCTTGGCTGATGGATCAATATAAAAACCAGGAGGAAAATGTGGGCAGTGTGTAGAGACATCACCAGGCAGAGGGGCGCTCTCGTGTTGACCAACGTCCAGGGTGAGGGAGAGAGGACGGGTGGCGCGGTGAGGGGCGCTTGGAGGGTTAGGGTGGTGAGATGAGGGGCGCTTGGCGGGGGTTGGCGAGGTAAGGGGTGCTTGGAGGGAGGTGGCGAGGTGATGGGCGCTTGGAGGGTTAGGGTGGTGAGGTGAGGGGCGCTTGGTGGGGGTTGGCGAGGTAAGGGGTGCTAGGAGGGAGGTGGATGGGCGCTTGAGGGTTAGGGTGGTGAGGTGAGGGGCGCTTGGTGGGCGTTGGTGAGGTAAGGGGCGCTTGGAGGGAAGGCGAGGTGATGGGCGCTTGGAGGGTTAGGGTGGTGAGGTGAGGGGCCCTTGTAGGGTTAGGGTAGTGAGATGAGGGGCGCTTGGAGGGAGGTGGCGAGGTGAGGGACGCTTGGAGGAGAAGTGTAGTGAGGTAAGGAGCGCTTGAGGGAGATGGGGAGGTGAGGGATATTTGAGGGGAGGTGAAGAAGTGAAGGACTTTGGAGAAAATTTAGATGGTTTTATGGTATCGAAAGGGTGCTGTGCTGGAGGCACAAAGGGGTGCTGGAGGAAAGTGCTACAAGGGGTGCTACAAAGGGTGCTGGAGGCAAAGGGGTGCTGGGAGTGCTGGAGGCACAATGCTACAAAGGGTGCTGGACAAGGGGTGCTGGAGGCACAAGGGGTGCTGGAGGCAACACAAGGGGTGCTGGAGGAAGGGCTGGAAGTACAAGGGGTGCTGGAAGTAAGGGTGCTGGAGGTACAGGGGGGTGCTGGAGGCACAAGGGGTGCTGGAGGTACAAGAGGGTGCTGGAGGACAAGGGGTGCTCAAGGGGGTGCTGGAGGTACAGGGGGTGCTGGAGGCACAAGGGAGTGTTGGAGGGAAAACGTGTGATGGAGGGAGAGGGTGTTGTGCTGGAGGGGCAAAGGAATGTTGGTTATGAAGGGGTGCTGGAGGGGCAAGGATGATGGGGGGAAAGAGTGATCCTGAAGGTTGGGGATGGGGGGCGGGAGGGCCAAACGGGGTACAGGACATGAGGGCGATGAGACGGGGAAGAGGAGGAAATGAAGAGGTAACGAATTAGTGGTTAAAAGAGGGAGTCAACTAGGGAGGAGAAGTGGAGAGGGGGATGAAGAAATAGAGTTAAGGTGGAGACAGTAACCCCTATTTTACCCGCTACCACCACCCGCTACCACCACCACCACCACACAGTTCATTGCCACAAAGATTTAGGGACAACGAGAGAGGCGATGAAGGGGTGAGAGAATATCGACCTGACTTACCCTGACCTCACACTACCAGTACGAGGCTCTCTGCTAGTTGGTGGTGAGGGTGGAGGGAGGTGGTGAGGGGGTTTTGACCTGATTTCATCTTATTTCACCCTCCCCCCCCGCTATCTCTGAGTTCACTGCCACAAGGGTGCGGCAGATGATGGTGCTCTGACTCTATACCATCTCCATCACCAGTCAGGGGTGAGGAGACGTGACCTGCTTCTCAATGTCAAATCCAAGTTCACTTCCAAGCTGGAACGATGGGAGGGGGGGGGGTTGAGGGAAGCGGAGAAAGGTTGAGGGTAGTTCACCCTGGCCTCATTCCTCCACCTCCACAAGTTCACTGCCACAAGGGTTGGTGGGAGGAATATTGACCTGGTTCACCCTGGCCTCATTCCTCCACCTCCACAAGTTCACTGCCACAAGGGTTGGTAGGAGGAATATTGACCTGGTTCACCCTGGCCTCATTCCTCCACCTCCACAAGTTCACTGCCACAAGGGTTGGTAGGAGGAATATTGACCTGGTTCACCCTGGCCTCATACCTCCACAAGTTCACTGCCACCCCGGCCCTGCCTGCCGGCCACCAGCCTCACTCACCTGCTCCTCACTCTAAAAATATCCTACCAAATATGTACTGCCTGTACTGGCTGCTGACTCGTTCTGCTACAACAGCAGCAAAAAATATAAAATGTGCAACGTAAGGTCGCTACTTCATGGAGGAACAGTTGTGTAGATACCTCGAGCTGCTCTGATGTTTGAACTTGAGTTTATTAAAGAGAGTTTTATCATTCAGATAGATTCACGTAGCTGTATAATTATTGTCACTCAGGTATTGTGTGATTGTTTATACTGACCTTGTTATCAGTTTGCGGCAACATACTCGGGAGTATAACAATATAAAACTGTTCACTGTTCAGTATTTACAGAGCTTTCTCAGGTACAGTACAACATCAGTTCATTAGTATACTAAGAGTAACATTATGAAACGGATAATCTGGAGGTGTTTAGTCACAAAACTGAATTTTATTTTTTCTCTTCCCTCAGTTATTTTAGTATATTTATAAGAGAGTTTTAACCAAGCCTAACCTAAAGTCAACTTATCTTAACCTAGGCTAAATTAGGAGCCCATTAAGCGAACTTGGCAAAATGACCTAACCTAACTTACCCCTACCTAACCTAACATAATTTAGGTTAGATAGGTTATGTTAGGTAAGTTTACGTTGGCATAAGTTAGAAATTCTAAACACTATTGTCATAAAGTTACTCGATCATTGACACATCTCATGTGTAACGAGAGTCATGGACGGACAGACGTACAAGGAAGTAACCCAGGTAAAGGAGGGGCGGCGGCATGACACGCGCACAACTGGCCTGATCGGAACACTGTGAGCGGTGTTTGATCCCCTTTAGCGCTGTGGGGCAACACGCCGAGGTACCATCACAGCATATAAAAGGCCAGGTGGTGTCGTGCTCCCAGCGATAGGCGGTCCATTTTTGGTATGTGGCTTAGGTGCTCAAAGTAATCGGGCTCATATTTTTACCGAGGTATTGCAAGACTCGCACCGCCCCGGCAACATACTTGTACACGGTGGCAGGAGGTAGGGAGGGAGGGAGGTCCGAGTACTTGTATTTGAAGGAACCCATTTCTGAGCGGGATCTTATATAAATTCACGACATATCGTAGTAAGGAGAGAGAGAGAGAGAGAGAGAGAGAGAGAGAGAGAGAGAGAGAGAGAGAGAGAGAGAGAGAGAGAGAGAGAGAGAGAGAGAGAGAGAGAGAGAGAGAGAGAGAGAGAGAGAGAGAGAGAGAGAGAGAGAGAGAGAGAGAGAGAGGAGAGAGAGAGAGAGAGAGAGAGAGAGAGAGAGAGAGAGAGAGAGAGAGAGAGAGAGAGAGAGAGAGAGAGAGAGAGAGAGAGAGAGAGAGAGAGAGAGAGAGTCATTGCTGTTCATCAAACTCTCTCAAACGTTACATCACGTTTTCACCCCTTGTGCTGCTTCTCTTGGTTCTCCCTCTGCACTAGATAAAAACGGTGGGAGGAGGAGGGTGTGCATGGCGTGTGGTGGCAGGCAGTAAGGAGGAGGGGGAGAAGGAGGAGGAGAAGGAGGGGGAGAAGGAGGGGGAGAAGGAAGATGAGGGGGAGGAGGAGGAGAAGGAGGAGGAGGAGGAGGCTTAGAAGATCAGGTTGATTGCCGTGTCCAGTAGGTAGGAGAGTGAGGTGATGGTGGGTGGGATGGAACTAGGTGGTCTTCTTCTTCGTGTATATAATTCTTTTCTTCTTATTTTTCTTTTTTCTCTTGTTTTTGTTCTTCTTCTCTTTATGTTCTTCTTCGTCTTCTTAATGTTTTTTTTTTATATTAATGGTGTTCTTAAAGTCGTAGTTGCTGGCATCTTGAGTGACTTTACTTTACCCTTCAGGCAGTCACCAACGACCATGAACGACACGAGCAGGAGATGCTTAACACAGGAGTCAGTGATTCTTAGCAATCCAGAATAATTCACTATTGGAAGACGTTATTCCCAGCTACCAACGACCCGACCAGAAGTCATCAGGGAACGGTCTCATTGTTTTCAATAGACAAGGAACATACTATCATTATCCCCGACCAACTGAGAATGAAATAGGGATTTCTTATAAACGACCTCGAACGACCTAACCTGAAGTCGTCAGGGAACGACTCTAGAGCTTTAAAGTTGTTGTACCGAACGATCAAGAGAGAGCGACCTTGTTGTCACGGTCACCACCCAGCACGGGACCCCATACCGGATATTGACATCATCCTGTTCTCTTAATCTAGACAACTCTGTGTTATCACGGGCTGAGAGGAGGAGGAGGAGGCTACTGACATGTGAGGAATGATTGGCAGACAGAGGGCAGGAAGAACCCGTCTCCTGTGGGAGTCAAGAAACAGACAAGACGGGGTGACGCATACGGGAAGGCGCCGTGCTGTCTTCCATTCTTCGCAACCCGGTTTTATCAGTTCCTCTTTTATTTTATTTATTTTTTCTCTTCTGTTCACTCTATTTTTTTCACTCTCTCTTTCTTGTCTTTTTTCTCTTCCGTTCATTTTTGTTTTGTTTTTCTCTCGTTCACTTTTTTTCACTCCTCTCTCACTCTTGTCTTTTTTCTTTCTCACTAATTTTTTTTTATCACTGTCTTTCTCTCACACGCACTTCTGACACTACTAATCACCGCCACCATTACGACGATAGAGCAGCAACTAGCCTGGCTCTCACTGGGGGAGGGGGTGTTGAGTGTGTAAAAGGATCCACTTGAGCTACTCCAGGTGGGGGTGAAGGGGGGTTAAATGACAGTCAAGACGAACCGAACCAGAATACGACCCACCTGCACACAATGACGGTTCTCTCACGGGATGAAGATAGACACCATCTTTGTGGGTCCAGACAGCCTCAGCTATGAAAGGTGAGGTAAGGGCTGGCCACAGGTTGAGGTACTGTGTTCTCATTATGCCTGATAAAAAAAGGTTCGATTGTATGGTGTAACTATAGTGTATACTATACATATATATGTCAACCTGGTACTGTGTAGGTGACATCACCGTGGCAACCCTGTAACCTCTTGCAGTATACACCTTCACCACACACACACACACACACACACGGGCGATATTTGTCAACACAAGGCACGGTTGCCGGGAGGTCACTATCGAGTTAGTAAAGCAAGCTGACGAATTACCTGTTGGCTGGCCTGTATTTACGATCCGCCAAAGATTATTACTCAGGCAGCCCGGGTGACAAGCAGGTGCGTAATTAAAGGCTGTGGATGACAAATAGTTGGATGTTTTCTCATTTGTTCATGTGTTAATATGTCCTCTTGTCTATGTGGTAACCGGTGATGGGGAACTGTCTTAACGCCTCATTGATCACCGGAGTTAATTGATTAGGTCACCATCCAGACAAGCAGGTGTATGTTGTCCGAGAGAGAGAGAGAGAGAGAGAGAGAGAGAGAGAGAGAGAGAGAGAGTTACAGTGGGGAGGTGTTGGAGGGTGGTGTGGGTGTAAGAGGGGGTGTAGAAGGGTAACATGGGTGTGGGTGTAGAAGGATAACATGGGTGTGGGTGTTGGAGGGGGTGTAGAAGGATAACATGGGTGTGGGTGTAACAGAGGAAGAGTAAGAAAAATGACTAAGATGTGAAAAGTAAACGGGGTGGAGGAATATCGGTTGTGTTTATGGCTGACTAATGAGAGGAGGAGGAGGGGAAAGTTTTTAGAGACTGTAGTAATCTTGAGGCCATTAGATCACCCAGGTGGTGTTAACGACGTCACCAGGTTGTTGAGCTCACTTTTAAGTGCTCCGGTATGGCCCTAACCACGTGTCCTTCATTAGGGTCATAAACGCCTTGTTATCTGAGGTCCCATAACCCCTCAGGGGTCACGGGGTCCAGGAGGCAGCAACAATCTAGTCAGCTATGTTAGTGTCCATGATGATATAAGAGTACAAAAATGCTCAGATATTTCGGTGCTTCTATAGTATTAAATGCCTGTAAGGAAGAGCTTAGTATGCCCTAAGCAAAGTTGTTTAACATGTCATTAAAAACGGGTGTAGTACCAGAATCCTGGAGGATAGCGAATGTAATACCGATTTTCAAGAAGGGAGATAGCTCCCTATCCTCTAACTACCGTCCAATCAGTCTAACATCAATTGTAGGCAAATTACTGGAAGAAATAATTTCAAACTCTACTCGAAATCACCTGGAGAAGCACAAGTTGATCAATGATTCCCAACATGGCTTCACAAGTGGGCGTTCATGCCTAACTAATATATTAACATTCTTTTCATCTATTTTCGAATCAGTGGACGACGGGCACGATTATGATGTGGTATATCTCGACTTTAGCAAAGCTTTCGACAGAGTCCCCCACGAAAGACATAAGAAAAGTAGAGGCTCGTGGCATTGGAGGAGATATTCTAAAATGGATTAGGGCATGGTGACAGGACGGGAAACAGCGAGTAAGCATTAACGGCTCTTAATCCGATTGGAGTAACGTCACTAGTGGAGTACCCCAAGGCTCAGTACTGCCTAGTATGGGCCAGTAAGCCCTCTGCAGTTTCCCCCATTCTTATGTTCTTATGTCTACCGAGCTGGAGTTCGTCTACCGGGATATTTACCCCGCGTCTATTACCCACCTGACCTGACCTGACCTAACTCAATCTAATATATCTTAACCTAACTTAGCTTAATCTAGATTAGGTTAGGTTAGGTTAGGTTAGGTTAGGTTAATAGACGCTGCAGTGTAAATATCCAGGAAGACCAACTCTAGTTCGGTAGACCGCAAACTATAATAGCACCAAACATTTGTTCAATACCTGTAAATTATCTAAGTCATCTTTGCTTCTCAAATTAATTTTAAATCTAGCTATGAGTTAGCAGGAAAAATCTCATTATTCTTTACTTGATTCGTGATAAGAATGTCTTGGACTCGGACGGGGAAGTTTAATGTACCACGTGGAAACAATGTCCAGCTGGAGCCTGAAGTGCACCGGCGTTAACAGTGGTGTTTACATTACACCGCAGCATATGTAGCTATAAAAACTGATCTAGGAAGTGTCTTCACTGTCTCAGACTACCTGCACACACACACACACACACACACACACACAGTAATTTGCTGTCACTCGGATACGAGTATAACTATCATCCAGCTATGAGACAATGATATGAGTTATTAGGGATGTCACCTTCATATCACCTTCATTGGTGAGCTCTTGAGGTAACTAGAGAGGCCGATACGGGACCGGTAGGGTCTTTCACGGATGTTGCACGTGTGGAGGGTTACATTAATGTAGGGGAGACGGCGGCAGTGTCTTTCCGGCGTTGTCCAAGCGTTACGATGTGGGGTGATCGTCTCCCAGGTGAGGGGGTGGATTTGACACTTTTTTCAGACTATCCTTATACTGTACCTTTTCCGTTGCCCGCTAGCGTTACGTTTACCATTCATTAGGTGAGTATAGAGTAGCTGTTTTGACAGTCCATATGGGTGTAAGATGGCAGTATTGGGCTCTCGACCAGTGAAGGCGACATCACTAATCATTAATATCATTATGTCATCGCTGGATGATGATCTTCATACTCGATTCCGACTGGAGTCAGGTGAGTGGTGTCAGGATTGTCAGTGTAGGTAACATCACCAGAGTAGTGCTTGGGGTCAATTTGTGTGAACCATCTCGAAGTGGGGTCGTTAGTCATAGCCTTGCCCGTCGTCGTCGCCGCTGCTGTCACCGCCACCGTCTACCACTGATGGTCTATAGTCCATTGTTCACTTCCTGACGACCTTTCTGCTCTAGTTTTGGATATAGCACACGCACACACACATATATATATATATATATATATATATATATATATATATATATATATATATATATATATATATATATATATATATATATATATATATATATATCTTGATAAAATCACACGGGAAAATGGAAACAACGGAGTACCTTAGCTTTCGTCTTTATTCAAGACATCTTCAGAGGCAACTAGATTACATGGACAGAGAGAGGCATAAATATACAGGGTGACCTAAAAACATGAGGTCAGGTCATAATGATGACATCCACTAATCCCCACACCAACACAACCGTTTTCATTGTGGATTTACATGAAATATATATATATATATATAATCAACACCTCAACCCGCCAGGATTCGAACCCACGGCCCACGAGCCCATGACTGTGACCGGGGAACGCTAACCGCTGGACCACCAGGATACTAAAAGCAGTCCTAGACTTTGTTATATTTCACAAAGCCTGTTCAACGAGCTTATGGCGCCGTGAACCTCTAATGGGGACTACCCGTATCACGTAGGTGGTCAGAGTAACGTTTTACCAAATCCGGCTTCGAAACACGAGGATCCATATATATTTCATTAGTGGGCCGTGGGTTCGAATCCTGGCGGGTTGAGGTGTTGATTGTATATAGAAGTCCGCGTGCTTCATTGGGCCACGCTGCCTACCCCCCCCCTCCCCGGCTATATACCTCCCCCAGGCTAGATCACATCATTAAGCTCAAAGGTTTTCTTACCTCATTTGCATTTCATTTTGGCGTGAAAATTCTGGTACAGTTAACGTGTTTGTCTGATAGCTGGGAATGATACTGGTTTTGGAGAGACCGTGTGTATAGATGACTGTTAGAGTGGTTTGTGTGTGTGTGTGTGTTCACAGGGTGGTATAATGCATCTAGTGTGGCAGCATTATAATAGTGTTAAGGTGCAAGCACTGCTTGCTTCCTCTCGCTTCCAGCTACTGCCGCTGTCTGGCCCTCAAGGTGAACAGGGAAGCAACTTCCATAAGTCCTCCCCTCCCAGTACACAGCCTCTTCACCATCAAAACTCCTGATCTGCCTCCTCGTGGCAACACACGGTAACTGGATGCCTCGTTGGCCCAGGCTAGTCCAGCAGGGGATCTCGGAGCTGCAGTGGGCCCCAGAGGGATGGCATATAGGCCCACTGGCATGTGGACACGTCCTGGCGCTACCAACCACTGCCATGCTGTCTTGCGGATTAACCTTGGTAGGTATAAGGCTACGGGAGTAAACCCCGAACGAAAAATCTGTGGTGGACCCCCGCATTAGGCAGACATGCTTACAGAGCTCCAACAAGAACCTAACGGCGGTATAGGCAGAAGAGGTTACCACCATGGGAACCCAACGACTACACCGGCGGATGAAGGCAATACATGATGGACAGGCTACTAAGGCAAAACACAACAAACTGGGCTATCGTTAGTCCATTGCAACTCTCCCTCTCCTCAGTCGTTGCAACACTTGCACCACTGAATCAGGAAAAGGGGAGCCAAAATGTGTGGTTGCAGTCTGTGCTCCTGCCTTCCCACATAAATTACTCACGCACAACCATCATCCAGCTCTTAATATTTCTCATCATCATTAAAACCCCTATACCCCCAAAAGTCCCATGGCAACGGACAAGTGGCGACGGGGATAGGTTGAGATGACTGCCGGGATTCTCTAGTCACAACTCTGCACGTGGGCGGCATAAATAAGATAGTCGTTTATGCCCTGGGATCTAGGCAGCAGTGCAATACGGTCCTGTCTGTGCACTGAGCAGTCGTTTCGAAGAGTCGCTCTGTTCACCCCACATGGGGAGGGGGCTAGAAAAGGTGCCCTAAAAATAGCCTGCCTAAAGAACCAATCTGTCTTTGTAACCGCACCCAGTAAGGTCATCTTTATGCGGTCTAAAACACAATCATAATAGTTAACCCAACTGCATACTGTGGAAGACAAGCATCAACGCCAGAAAGACGTTACCGTTGCCCTCCCGCACTAGATGTAGCCATCCACACGTGCAACATCTGTGGATGACCCTGCCGGTAGTGTATCGGCCTCTCTAGTAACCTCAGAACTCATCAACGAAGGTGACATCCTGAATAACGCGTATTATTCTATCAGAACTGGATGAGCGTCAAACTTGATTCCGAGTGATAGCAATGTAGTAGTAGTAGTGTGTGTGTGTGTGTGACTAAGTGTTATTTGTATTAGCGTATATATGTTTGATTTGTTTGCCTGTGTATGTGTGTGTATGTGATCAATTGTATGTATATTTTCGTGTATGTGTATCTACTGTATATGGTTGTATGTTGTGGCTACTTTTTTCATGTTTTTACGTTTATGCGCGTGTATGTTTGTACGTTCTTGTTTACTTGTGTGCACCTTGAATGTTGTTGGACTTCAGTTTTCATCTAAAGAAACCCAACTCCGAGCATGAACTTACCAAACCCTAACCTAACCTAACTCCGAGCACGTACTGTATTTACTAACACCTTAAACATACACAGTAATACACAGACACACCTATATAATTAATGATCGTACATAAGACAAATCGCAGAAACCTACAATTACTCTCAAATCGTCATTTAGTTGTTCTTAAAGATTAATATTGAGAAAGTTTATTGAAAATTATCAGTATAAGGTACAGGTACAGGTACAGGTTTAGGTATAAAGTACAGGTCTTGTAATTCTTATATGGTGATAATGTGGCGGGTGATGCCTTTACTTAGATACTGTATGTATAGGAGCAGTAGGTATATCACAAGTGTCGTCGAATTACCACTGGCTGTACCGCCACTCTCCGGTAATTTCCCGACGATTGGTATCAGTGTACAGACAAGCAACAAGCAGGTAGATTTCCACCAGGTCACAAAAACACACTTGTGAACTGTGATCTTCTTTAATAATCACTAATTCTTCACCGAACTGCTCACAGGGTAATGTCTTCACAGCTGGACTTGTCACTTCTAATCTATACAGCCAGCACACTACCAGTGTACAATTCCTTAGTCTTTTCACTTTGTATCGCTCGCAACCCACAATGCTTGAACAACAATTAACTTTAGCTGTCACTAGGCTTGTACTTCACACCTCTGGCCAGAAACAGGTAACTGACTTCCCCTCGGCATCTCGCTGCCACTAATACAGTATACCTCATCAGAGGCCCCTAGAACATCCTAGCACTATTCAGGCGTCACAAATCGGAACGGGACACGCCTGGGAAGTTCTAGAACGTTTTACTCTGATCGAGGTTTACAATATGTAACTAAATCATAACAAAAGTAAGTAAATCATAACAAAATAGTGCAATGCGTTCTAGAAAATTCTTACATAGGTAATACATCAATATACAAGAAAATCTCCTAAAACTTGCCAAAATAACTGCTGATTGGAATGGCAATAGACAATAATCAGATCACCTAGTTCACAAAAACTATAATACTAAATTATGCTTCGGTATAACAATACGACAAATAAGTTATTAAGAATTACTAGATTTATCAGAACTTTGTTCTAATGGATAATTTCTACACAGTGACATGACTGGATATTTGAATGTGTCAAACACTTACCTAACCCAGCCGCTATAAGAGAATCACCCGTCTCTGCCATGCTTGAGAGTATCAACATCCGGTGCTGGGAGAGAGAGTTTCCTGGCGGCTGTAATGGCGTAGTTAAGCGGCCATCTGTTGACTGTAGCTGGCCGTCTCATTGTTAAGGACGACGGTGGAGTGTCGTGACGGGGCGTGCATGTTTGTCAACTTGTGGCTGAGGAAGGAATGCTCAATAGGCCGTCACCCCGGGCCGAAGATTCGCTGGAGGTGTACTGAAGTATATAACTGGTTTTATCAAAGCTGGTGTACAAAAAGTGGCGGCCAATGTGACGTGGAAATTATATACTTGATGCTGTCGTAACTAGGATGCGTTCCCTCACCCCTCCCTCCCTCTTTCCATCCCTCCCTCCCTCCTTCCATCCCTCCCTCCCTCCCTCACCCCCCCCCCATCCCCTCACCCCACCCCCTCCCCCAGGTGTGCCCTGGTCTGGTGTGTCGTGGCTCTGAGGTGCTTCCTGGTGCTGGAGGTGTTGTGTTTTCTTGTAGGTCTGGTCATCCAACCCCCCCTCTCTCTCTCGCCTCTTCATTCATTCATTCATTCCTCCTTCCTTCTCTCTCCTTTGCTCCTGCTGTCCCTCCCCAACCTACACCCCCCTTCCCCCTCCCTCCTCCTCCTCCTCCTCCTCCTCCAAACTTCTAAACCCCTCCCCAGCCTCACCTCGACATTCCACACCGACCCTCTCCCCAAATTCCTCCTCACTTCACCCTGGTGTTGTCAATTTGGCCAACATATCCACTAATAGCTCATGTTCTCCCTCCTCACCTGGGTCTAATTTCTCTCAACCTCGGGAACTTAGGTTGTGACAGTCCCGTCGATGCGATCTAGAGTGAGTGTGTGGGGAGGGGTGAGGGGAGATGAGAGAATAGATGGGGTGAGGTGAGGTGAGGTGAAGGAGGGAAGGAATGAGAGAAGGGAAGGGCATGTGTGAAGGGAGGGAAAGGAGGGGATTGGTTAAGGATGAAGGACAGGCAAATAGAGAGAGATAGGATGAGTGAGGATAGGAACAGGGTAGATCAGGTGCCCGTAGTTAATAAAAAAAAATAGTAGAGAATTAATGATAGGTGGACGAAGGTAGAGGACGATAGTTAAAGTGAAGGATGTTGGGATAAAGAAGATAGTGGTGGTCACAAGGGGAGGTGGATAGGTTAATTAGGTAGATAACAGGTACTGAGCTGGGTAGTTGTAAACAGTTTAGGTCAAGATGATTATATGACTGGACATTATATATTATCTCTTCTCCTCAGTGCTTATATCACACCCGTCCGTGTTATATAAGTTGCCTTTATTATTTTACCTCAGTATGATTGTATAGGAGAATTGTTTTGATACGACTTTTTAACACAGGAAGATAGATTTTTGTGTGGTATACTTGTTTTGTTTTTGTAGTTTTTGTAGTTGAACGTATTAAAGAAAACTAGCAGGAAGGAAAGAGGAAGTATGGAAGACTGTCTATAACACACTCACACACACACACACACACACACACACACACACACACACACACACTCTCTCTCTCTCTCTCCCCCTCCCCCCCTCTCTCTCTCCCACACCCATCTCTTTCTGTTCCCTTTCACTCAGGTTTCCACCACCTTTGACATCACTACACCCCCCCCCCTTAATGTTGGCACCCCCACTTCTGGACATCCTACCTCCTTTCACTGTATCCATCATGGACATCACTACCTCCCCTTTCACTGTATCCATCCCCCACCCTGGACATCACTACCTCCCCTTTCACTGCCCATCACCACCCTGGACATCACTACCTCACCTTCACTGCTACCACCCCCCACTCCTGACATCACTACTTTCCCCCCCTTCACTGCCACCCCCACCCTGGACATCACTACTCCCCTTTCACTGCTGCCACCCCCCACATCACTACCTCCCCTTCTGCAGCTACCCCCCACCTGACATCACTACCTCCCCTTTCACCACCCCACCCTGGACATGCCACCCCCACCCTGGACATCACTACCTCCCCTTTCACTGCTACTCACCCCCCCACCCCTGGACATCACCACTCCCCTTTCACTGCTGCCACCCCCACCCTGGACATCACTACCTCCCCACTTTCACTGCTACCACCCCCACCTGACATGACACATCACTACCTTTCCCTGCTTTTCACTGCCCACCCCCACCCTGGAGCTGCCACCCCCACCCTGACATACCTCCCCCTTTCACTGCTACCACCCCACCCTGACACATCACTACCTCCCCTTTCACTGCTACCACCCCACCCTGGACATCACTACCTCCCCTTTCACTGCTACACCCCACCCTGGACATCACTACCCTCCCCCTTTCACTGCTACCCCTCACCCTGGACATCACTACCTCCCCTTTCACTGCTACCACCCCCACCCTGACATCACTACCCTCCCCCTTTCACTGCTACCACCCCCCCACCTCATCACCCTTTTCACTGCTACCACCCCCACCCTGGACATCACTACCCCTCCCCACCTCACCTACCACCCCCACCCTGACATACTACACCCTGACATCACTACCTCCCCTTTCACTGCTGCCACCCCCACCCTGGACATCACTACTCCCCCCCTTTTCACTGCTACCACGGAAATCACTACCTCCCTTTCACTGCTACCACCCCCACCCTGACATCACTACTCCCCTTTTCACTGCTACCACCCCACCCCTGACATCACTACCTCCCCCTTTCACTGCTGCCATCCCCACCCTGGACATCACTACCTCCTCTTTCTGCTACCACCCCCATCCTGGACATCACTACCTCCCCCTTTCACTGCTACCACCCCCCACCCTGTACATCACTACCCTCCCCTCACTGCCCTGATCACACTGCTACCACCCCCTATCCTGGACATCACTACCTCCCCCTTTCACTGCCCACCCCCACCCTGGACATCACACTACCCCCCCATTGTGCACGTTGCCTACGGTCCACTGCTCGGCTCTAATCTCGACTAATGACCAGTTTTTAGCTCGTTGATGTAGGCAGTTAGTGCGAGGCCATATACGGGAGGGTCGAGTAGCCTGGAGGTCGCCTGTCTGAGAGGTTGGAGTATTAGGTGTTAAGCATCACCGAATTTTCTAGCTCCTGCTTGTACTGAGCGCCACCGTTGGCAGAAGCCGAGCAAACGTTTCGTCTGGTGTCGCTTTAACAAGTGTGTTATATGGCCTGGGGGGGGGGGGATCAGCGATTAAATCTTTAAAAAGCACGTGTCTTGTCGTCAGAGGTCAGGGTGGCTATCGTTCGTCTGGCGTTATATCCATAAGATAATTATTTTTGATGGAGGTGGAAGAGATCGCCAGACGCAGTTGAAGGCTGGCGCTGGTGTTGTTTTTATACACTCTACTGGGTTCTAATCATGGGATAAGTGATTGTGTTATTTTTACCTGTGGACTGAAGACGAGAGACAGTGAGTGTGTAATTAATTGAGATCGATTAATGGAGGATGTATGTCGTGAGAGAGAGAGAGAGAGAGAGAGAGAGAGAGAGAGAGAGAGAGAGAGAGTTGAGTCCTCACAGCTGTAGCCCTCACAGCTGTAGCCCTCACAGCTGTAGCCCTCACAGCTGGAGCGATACATTACCGTGACACCCAGCTATATAAGGCATGGACCGTGCTAGCTGTGGTGGGGCAGACCAGCTTGATGGATCGTGGTCAGGGGCGCTGGCTGGATCTTTTTTTTAAGTTAATGATTGATCAAATTGCCTGGATCTCTTTCAAGTTAAGAGTGGATCAAACTGGCTAGGTGTTTTTCTTTTAAGTGGATCATTTCCCTATCTAAGCTGTGTTCTCGGGCTAGTTTATTTTTCTCGTC
This sequence comes from Homarus americanus, assembly GCF_018991925.1. Taxonomy (NCBI): domain Eukaryota; kingdom Metazoa; phylum Arthropoda; class Malacostraca; order Decapoda; family Nephropidae; genus Homarus; species Homarus americanus. The sequence goes on along the minus strand of NW_024715902.1, from coordinate 241,612 downwards.
TGAACGGTCTGAAACAAAATGATGCGCATTTGTCTAATACTAAGTTGTTGTCTTCCTGTAATAATCAAGTTGTAACATAAACATGTGTGCAAAATTTCAATAGAGTATCACGAGACTTAGTAACAAATGGTGTACACGGATTGGTGACGTTGGTGTCTTATTACCCTGCCCCATAGAGAGAGAGAGAGAGAGAGAGAGAGAGAGAGAGAGAGAGAGAGAGAGAGAGAGAGAGAGAGAGAGAGAGAGAGAGAGAGAGAGAGAGAGAGAGAGAGAGAGAGAGAGAGAGAGAGAGAGAGAGAGAGAGAGAGAGAGAGAGAGAGAGAGAGAGAGAGAGAGAGAGAGAGAGAGAGAGAGAGAGAGAGAGAGAGAGAGAGAGAGAGAGACTGGACCAGCAGGGGATCTCGGAGTAGCAGTGGGCCCCAGAGGAACGGCGCATTGGCCCACTGGCATGTGGAAACGTCCTGGCGCCTACCAACCACTGCCCCACTACCTTGCGGATTAACTTTCGTAGGTATAAGGCCACTGGAGTAAACCCCGAACGAAAGATCTGTGGTGGAGCCCCGCATCAGGCAGACATGCTTACAGAGCTCCAACAAGACCCCAACGGCAGTATAGGCGGAAGAAGTGAACCAACATGGGAACCCAACGACTACACTGGTGGAAGAAGGCAATGCATGATGGACAGGCTACTAAGGCGAAACCCAACAAACTGGACTATCGGCAGTCCATTGTAACTCTCCCTCTCCTCAGTCGTTGAAACACTTGCTCCACTGGATCAGGAAAACGGAGAGCCAAGATGTGTGGTTGCAGTCTGCGCTCCTGCCTCACCACATAATTCAACTCATTCGCAGCCATCATCCAGCTCATCATACTACTCATCATCATCAAACTCCTCATCATCATCAAACTCTTATACCCCAAAACTCCTATGGCAACAGAGGAGTGGCGACGGGGACAGGCAGAGATGACTTCTGGGAGTCTCCAGTCACAACTCTGCACATGAGCGGCACAGATAAGATGGTCGTCTATGCACTGGGATCTAGGCAGCAGTGCAATCAGGTCCTGTCTGTGCGACTGAGCAACCCTTTCGAGGAGCCACTCTGCTCACCCCATATTGGGAGGGGCTAGAAAAGGTGCTCTAAACATAGACTGCCTAAACATCCAACCTGACTGGGCAACAGCACCCAATAAAGGTCATCATTTTGCAGTCGAAAACACAATTATAATCACAGATCAAAACAAAAACAAACTATACAACCTCTTATGGTCGCTGCCTGGAATGACAGGAACCTTCGGGATACTGGCACAAATGCACATCCTGAAAAAAAGAACCGCCCTTGTGGCCAAAGAGCTGGCTAGATATAACATTGACATAGCAGCCATTAGTGAGTCCCGGCTCCCAGACGAGGGTCGACTCACAGAACGGGGGTCTGGCTATACCTCCTTCTGGAAGGGTAAGCCTGCTGCGGAGAGAAACCGCATTTATGGAGTTGGCTTTGCTGTCCGCCAACGCTTCCTACACAGGCTAACTGAAATGCCTGATGGGATCAATGAGCGCCTCATGACATTCAGAGTCCCATTGAATCACTCATGTCTTGCCTTTTACATCAGTGCATACTCCCCAACACTGGATGCAGAGGATGACATCGAGGAGGCCCCTTTTGCTGACCTCGATAGAGAGCTAACCTCCATCCCCCATAGAGGATAAGGTTGTGCTTCTTGGTGACTTCAATGCCAGAGTTGGTAGAGATGCTGACATTTGGCAGGGAACGATAGGGAGAAATGGACTAGGCAAGTGTAATCCCAATGGCCTACTCCTCCTCAGCAAGTGTGCTGCACTGGAAAGGGCACTACCATTTACTGCTCAACCGAAACACCGCTGTGGATGTCCTGACTACCCAGTAGGTCCATCAGCATTCAGAGCTGACTCATATCACTTATCCTCCATCTCTGGATGAGGTAGCTATTGCCATCAAACAGATGAAAAATAACAAAGCCCCAGGGCCTGATGGAATCCCAGCCGAGGTGTATAAAGCAGGAGGACCTATGCTTACTAGCCATCTCCACTCTCTCCTGGAGAATTTTTAGGAAAAGGAGGAAATCGCCCAAGCTCTTAAAGATGCCTACATCGTCAATATTTATAAGAACAAGGGAGACCACTCAGACTGTGGAAGCTACCATGGAATCTCGCTGCTGTCCATAGCTGGCAAGATTATCGCCCGAGTCCTCCTAAACAGACTACTACCTGAGGCGGAAAATTTCGTGCCAGAATCTCAATGTGGCTTTAGACCATCACGTGGCACCACTGACACGACCTTTTCTGCCCGCCAGATACAGGAAAAGTGCAGAGAACAGAGTCGTGACTTGTACATGGCCTTTATCCACCTTACCAAGGCCTTCAACTCGGTCAACAGGAAAGCCCTTTGGCGGACCCTCAGCCGGTTTGGCTGCCCACCAAAATTTATTGTCATTGTGAGGCAATTCCACAACGGCATGAACGCCAGTGTCTTGCACAATGGCACCCAGTCTGAGTTCTTACCAATCCATACGGGGGTAAAACAAGGATCTTTTCAAAATAAGACGACTCCAGGCAGGAACAAAGCTTCCATTACTGAAATTCATTATGCAGATGACCTCAACCTTGTCGCTCACACTGAACACGACCTACAGGAGATGCTGAACACCTAAGCAGATGCGTATGCACATTTCGGCTTTGAGGTGAATGTGCGTAAGACTCAGATTCTCTTTCATTCTGCCCGTTTCAGCACGCTTCCAGCATCCATCCAGCTTAATGGTACTTCCCTCTCTAATGTTACTCACTCTAAGTATCTCGTCTCCCACATGTCCACCATCCCGGACATCAATGAAGAGATTCAAAATCGGATCAGATGTGCATCTCAAGCCTTTGGCAGACTCCGTACCCGTGCCTTCAGCTGTAGGGAGCTGAAATTATCTACAAAGTTGCTCGTATATCGACCAGTGGTCCTCCCCACCCTGCTATATGGCAGCGAGACATGGGTTATATACAGGAGGCACCTCAAAGCATGTGAAAAATTTCACCAACGTAGTCTACACTCCATCCTCCGAGTTCGCTGGGAAGAAAAGAGAACAAATGCCAGTATTCTCGCTGACACCAACTGTAGGAGCATCGAGGCTTCCATTATCCATGAACAACTACGTTGGGCTGGCCATGTTACAATTGTTACATGCATGGATGAGAGTAGGCTGCTAATGCAGCTACTTTACAGTCACCTAACAAATAGTAAATGTAACACCGGCGGGCAAATGAAAAGGTATGAGGATAGTCTTAAAACAAACCTGAAAAAGTGCCAAATCGACACCCTCGCCTGGGAGACGATCACTCCACACCGTAACGCTTGGAGGATCACCACACGAGAAGGTGTCAATGCTTTTGAATTAGTCCGACTGCAAACCGAGGCAGACAAGTGCTAGCGCCGGAAAGATGCTGCCGCCGCCACTCCTACACTAGATGGAGCCATCCATATGTACAACATATGTGAACGACTATGCCGGTCCCGTATCGGCCTCTTTAGTCACCTCAAAACTCACCAACCTAGGTGACATCCTTGATAACTCATATCATTGTATCATAGCTGGATGATCGTCATATTCGATTCCGAGTTAAAGCAAAGTGTGTGTGTGTGTGTGTGTGTGTGTGTGTGTGTGTGTGTGTGTGTGTGTGTGTGTGTGTGTGTGTTTTGCTAAGGTAACTCGAGAACTGGTTGCATATTTTGCACCAAACATGGTAGGTTTATTCAACATCTGACAGGGTCAACCTGGTGAATTTTTGGTGCAAATGAACTAAAAATTGACCAAATGTTACTGTACCATCGTAATAAATTTTCTCGGGGTTATAGAAAACGAAGGTACGAGATAGTCTCCAGCGGTGACTATATTAACTTACAGTAACAGCTTCACTCGGTCGATATTTACCTTGCCTCGATAACGACTTGCGGGCAGGATTTGCAACCTCTCAGGTGTTGTTTTAATTGTTGTTAATCTGCGCTATTTTGGATTATGTTCCTTTAACCTTTGTGTCTTATAAGGAGGTTTAGTGTCATATTTAGATATTGCTGTACATTCCAGGGGTCCGATTTACTAGTGGATATGTGAGCTTAATGACTGGATTATTTTTGGGAGATTATAATACCGGTGCACATTATGTCCCAAATAATGTATTGGAGGTTAGGGATCAGACAGGTGGGGAAGTGGGGCTTAGAGAAAGAGGTGTGGGTGGCAGGGAGTGTTTAGAGAAAGAGGTGTGGGTGGCAGGGAGTGTTTAGAGAAAGAGGTGTGGTTGGCAGGGAGTGTTTAGAGAAAGAGGTGTAGGTGGCAGGGAGTGTTTAGAGAAAGAGGTGTGGGTGGCAGGGAGTGTTTAGAGAAAGAGGTGTGGTTGGCAGGGAGTGTTTAGAGAAAGAGGGAGGTACAGCTGGGGATGTTTAGAGAGGGAGATGTGGGTAGCAGTGTGGTGTTTAGAGAGGGAAGTGGGGGTGGCAGTAGGGTATTTAGGAGAGGGAGGTGTGGGTGACGGAGGTGCTAGAGAGGAGGTGTGGGTGGCTGTGGGGTGTTTAGAGAGGGAAGTGGGGGTGGTAGTAGGGTATTTAGAGAGGAGGTGGGGTGGCAGTGGGGTGTTTAGAGAGAGAAGTGGGGGTGGCAGGGAGTGTTAGAGAGGGAGGCGGGGTGGCAGGAGGGGGGGGTGTTTGGAGAGAGAGGCTGGGAGGATGTTTCACAGAGGGTAAAACTTTAAGGAGTGAGATCAGAGAGATCTATCAGTCCTCGTCACCCCTCACCCTGGTTACCCTCCCCGCCGTGGCTGGTATTGTTCTTAGACGTCTCTGTGTGTCGTCGTGTCTGTGGACGTCACCATAAAAAACAAAACTATAGTGACGGTGAAGGATGGTGAGGATGACCGTCTGGGAGGCTGGAGGAAGTGTCTGAAGTTGTTTTCAATAGCGTGTGTAGTGGAGCGGATTGCTTACATCTACTGAAAGCTCTTGTTCCATGGCTTACGTATTTTTACACATACATACATACATATGATCTGTCTGTCCGTCTGTCTGTCTGTCTGTCTGTCTGTCTTAAAAAAATATTCAAGATGGGAAAAGTCCTCTCTCATGAAAGCGGATCAGGATTACTCAGTAGAAAGTGGTGGCAACAAACTCCTCGTTCCCTCTGTACAAATGTTGTCATTTCATTCGCAGTTGAAAAAAAATCCAATAAACTTGTGCAATATTCGTTTTTATTTGTGAATTCGATTTAGAAAATTCTTATCTAACTTAGAAATTTTCTTTCAGAATTTTAGAGCAGATTTTTTTCCTTAACGTATCTACAGATTATTCCTTTCAAATATATGTACCTAGTTTAAGAAAAAGTCCTAACCTACCACAGAATTACTTTAAAAATTTCATAACTAAATTGTTGCAATCAGTTCAGCTTCATTATTTAAAGCCAACTCAGACAAGTCCTTTACAAATCCATTACATTAATTACCTTTCTATCGTTATTTCTCCTATTGTAATTACTGTACTTGATAAAAAAAAGAAAGGAAAGTTTTACATGTTGTTAAATGTCTGCCCCGACAGTCAGTGTGGGTGAGGGAGCGGCGTTAGTCACACTCAATTTAAGCATCAATTCTGATACAAAGAAATTGGCAGTGAAGCGTATGGGGGATTTCTACTCTTTACTCTACTCCCTTGATAGGGTGGACTTATACTGCTGAGAGAGAGAGAGAGAGAGAGAGAGAGAGAGAGAGAGAGAGAGAGAGAGAGAGAGAGAGAGAGAGAGAGAGAGAGAGAGAGAGAGAGAGAGAGAGAGAGAGAGAGAGAGAGAGAGAGAGAGAGAGAGAGAGAGAGAGAGAGAGAGAGAGAGAGAGAGAGAGAGAGAGAGAGAGAGAGCATATTACAACTTTATATGTCAATAAGTAAGAAAATTCACTCACGGGATAAAGACATAAAAGGAACATATTTTTTTTAATTGTACAAGAGTATAAAAAATAACACGACCACTTTATTGTAATTAGGAGAAACGTATTTGTATGTAGAATTAATGTTAATATCCAAAGTTTTTAGTCATAATAAATTTTAATGCTCTATAGAGAAAAAATGATTTATCCTGACTGAATATTTAAGAAAATGCAAATACAAAAATATTTTCCCTCATTCAGACTATCAACTGGTATATAACATTAGTTTGAGTCACCCTGTATATAATTATTCCCACAATCACACTTAAACTGGTAATATTATTTTTGAATCACCCTGTACTGTACAATGGCTGAGCGTAAAACATAAATAAATAAACCAGTCATTTGTTTATCGCGACAGACAAATTCAGGTTTTAGGTGTGACAGTATGCACAAGTCTCTCTCACTAAACATGGTCATGAGTTGTAGGTTCATGAATATATCAAGAGGAGTGAGAGGTTAAAGTGTTAGCTGGTGACGGTGGAGATTATACTCAACTTGTTATGGTATAAACGGTGATGCTATCGTCGTGTTCAAAATATATATGAGTGAGGTTTGCTGATCAAGATGTAAGTATTGGATGTAGGTGTGGTGTTAGAGAGAAAGAGAGATGTTTATTGATATAATTAATGACTTATTACCATCCAATAGCTACCACTACTACTACCACTACTTATTTTTTTATTTATTTTTTCTTTAAATATGGCCTCCAGCCTCCCCCAATAGCCACACCTTCGCCACCATTTAATTACCTTAATATTAAATATCCTAATACATATGTAGCTATCCTATCTGTGTTAAATTAGTTGAGCCGCAGATCTATGCGGCATTCAGTGACAGTAGCCTCATAGTCGATATCTGCAGCAGTTGTCGGAGTTGGGGCAGAAGCTCTCGTTCTCCTGAGGCAGAGCAAAGCCGACCGAAGGAGAGAGAAAGACAGTCGACATATCATCCAGGCTGTAACAAAACTTCTGGGCTGCTGCTTCTGTTTGGAGATCACCCCCGCGAGTCTGGCGTAGAAACATCTTGCACTTGGTCCCATCCCACCAGAGGTTGTGAACACCAGAGGAGTGAAGCTGCCTTGTTCAACGTTCTGAATTCTCTAGTCGTATGCTCTTATCTTGTAGTACTTGTTCCTCCTGTGTGCATAAGCATCGAGACCTAAGTTACGGTGACATGCGACCATGGAATAAAAAATCATGATGTCGAAGAAGGCTCGCTGTCTCCGCGTCCAATCCGGTTAACTGGAAAGTATTGACACCTTTGTGTGTGGTGCTCCTCCAAGCGTTATGATGTGGAGAAATCGACTCCCAGGTGAGAGGGTTGATTTGGCACTTTTTCAGGTTTGTCTTAAGACTATCCTTATACTGTACCTTTTCAGTTGCCCGCTGGCGTTACGTTTACTATTCGTTAGGTGACTGTGAAGTAGCTGCTTTGGCAGTCTACTGTCGTCCATGCGAGTAACATGGCCAGTCTAGCGCAGTTATTCATGGATAATGGTAGCCTCGATGCTTCTACAGTTGGTATCAGCAAGGATGCTGGCATTTGTTCTCTTGTCTTCCCAGTGAACTCGGAGGATGGAACATAGACTATGTTGGTGAAAGTTTTCAAGTGGCTTGAGGTGCCTCCTGTATGTGACCCATGTCTCGCTGCCATATAGCAGAGTCGAGATGACCACTACTCGATATACGTGTAACTTTGTAGATAATTTCAGCTCCCTACAGCTGAAGACACGGTTTTGGAGTCTGCCAAAGGCTTGAGATGCTCATCTGATCCGATGCTGAATTTCTTCATCGATGTCTGCGATGGTGGACAGGTGGGAGCCGAGATAGCGAAGTTAGGTAACATTAGAGAGGGGAGTACTATTATACTGGATGGGGGGTGGAAGGTGTGTCTGAAGCAGGGGCAGGTTGAAAGACAATCTGAGTCTTACTTACACCCACTAAAAATTATCCGGCACCCGTGTCATATTGTATCACGCCGTAAGGGTGCCGAATAATTTTTAGTGGGTGTACAGTACAGTCTAAATTAGTAGTAGTAACAGTAGGTTGATTATTGGAAGTAAAGTACACTCAATAAAAATTTATTCGGCACCCTTACGGCGTGATACAATATGACACGGGTGCCGAATAATTTTTTTGTGGGTGTACATTCACCTCAAGGTCAAATTGTGCATATGCATCTGCGTATGTGTTCAGGATCTCCTGTAGGTCACGTTCAGTGTCAGCAAGAAGAGTAAGGTCGTCTGCATACTGAAGTTCAGTAATGGAAGCTGCCGACACCTTTGGTCTTGCCTGGAGTATCTTAGGTTGAAAAGACTCCCCCTTCACCCGGTACTCCTTGTCCACCCCGCCGGCTAAGTCAGCACTGGCATGAGTAAGGAAGGCAGCCAAGAAAATGGAAAAGACAGTTGGTGCCAGTGCGCACCCTTGTTTAACCGCCGCTTGGATGGGGGAAAATGCAGACTGGGTGCCATTGTGCAAGACACTGCCGTTCATGCCATCGTGGAGTTGCCTCACAAGGGCGATGAATTTTTTCGGGCAGCCAAAACGGCTGAGGGTCCACCAGAGGGCTTCCCTGTTGACCGAGTTAAATGCCTTGGTTAGGTCGATGAAAACCAAGTACAGGTTATGACACTGTTCTTTGCACTTTTCCTGAATCTGGCGGGCAAAGATCATGTCAGTGGTGTCACGTAATGGTCTAAGGCCACATTGAGATTCTGGGAGGAAGTTTTCCGCCTCAGAAAGTAGTCTGTTTAAAAGGACTCGGGCAAAAATCTTGCCAGTTACGGACAGCAGCGAGATCCCGCGGTAGTTGGCACAGTCTGACCGGTCTTCCTTGTTCTTATAAATATTGACGATGGAGGCGTCTTTAAGAGCTAGGGGGATTTCCTCTTTTTCCCATATATTCTCCAGGAGAGAGTGGAGACGGTTGGAAAGCAGAGGTCCTTCTGCTGTATACACCTCGGCTGGGATTCCATCAGGCACTTAGGATTTGTTATTTATCATCTGTTTGATGGCATTAGCTACCTCATCCAGGGATGGAGGATAGCTGAGGAGGATCAGCTCTGGATGCTGAGGGACCTGCCGGGTAGTCAGGACATTCACTTCAGTGTTTCGGTTGAGCAGTGAATGGTAGTGCTCTTTCCAGCGCTGAAGGAAGACTTCATCGTGTTTAATTATTGAGTTACCGTCACGAGTGATTGGCCCATGAAATGTTTTGGTCGAGTGAAAAATTCGCACATCTTGTGCTGACCTGCAAAATTTTGTGTTTCTCATGCTTTGTTTTTAAACCAGTCGTTCTTTAGATTGCGAAGTTCCCGCTGGGCCAGAGCTTTCTTCATGTAGAAGGTATCAGATTTGGTCCGAGATTGAGGGATGTTCTGCCAGTCTGTTAAAGCAACACGTTTGTCATTGATGAGTACATTGATTGCCGGGTCATATTCATCACACCAGTCCTGGTGTATTCTTTCGATCTTGTCGAGGGTCTCCGCAGGTGTTAGTCATGACAGTGTTGAGAATATCCCATTCTGCACTGGAATTTGGGTTGTTTATCAGCTCACGCTCGAACTGTTCTCTGAAAGCATGTGCTACCCCTGGATCCTCCAGACGCTTAATGTTAAAACCACTTCTAGAGGCTTGCTGCCTTCACCGTTTTGGGGCGACGTGAAGTGATAGTGAGGTTGTGTGCAGCACACTTGCTGAGGAAGAGTAGACCATTGGGGTTACACCTGCCTAGTCCATTTCTCCCTATGGTTCTCTGCCAAATGTTAGCATCTCTGCCAACTCTGGCATTGAAGTTTTCAAACCAAGGAGCACAACCTTATCTTCTCTGGGGATAAAGGTTAGCACTCTGTCGAGGTCGGCATATAAGGCTTCCTTGATGTCATCATCTGCATTTAGTATTGGGGCGTTTGCACTGATGAAAAGGGATTGATGTGAGTGATTCAATGGGACTCGGAGCGTCATAAGATGCTCATTGATCCCAATAGGCATTTCGTTGAGCCTGTGTAGGATGCATTGGCGGATGGCAAATCCAACTCCATAAATGCAGTTTCTCTCCACAGCAGGCTTACCCTTCCAGAAGAAGGTATAGTCAGACCCCCGTTCTGAGAGTTGACCCTCGTTTGGGAGCCAGGGCTCACAAGGGCAGTTCTTGTTTGAGGTGTTTGAGGATGCTCATTTGTGCTAGTATCCAGAAGGGTCCTGTCATACCATCAAGCGACAATAAGAGGTTGTATAGTTTGGTTTGGTTTGGATTGCGTTTTCGACCGTATAAGGATTACCTTCCTGGGTGCGGTTGCCCAGTCAGGTTGGTTTTTAGGCAGGCTATTTTTAGGGCACCTTTTCCAGCCCCCTCCCTATGTGGGGTGAGCAGAGTGGTTCCTCGAAGCGGCTGCTCAGTCGCACAGATGGTACCGGATTGCACTGCTGTCTAGATCCCAGTGCATAATCGACCATTTTATCTGTGCCACCCATGTGCAGTGTGACTGGAGACTCTCGGCAGTCATCTCTGCCTGTCCCCGTCGCCACTCGTCCGTCGCCATAGGACTTTTGGAGATATAGGGGTTTTGATGATGATGATGAGAGGTATGATGAGTTGGACGATGGCTGCTCTTGAGTTGATTTATATGGTGAAGCAGGAGCGCAGGCTGCAACCACACATATTTGCTCTCCCTTTTCCTGATCCGGTGGTGCAAGTGTTGCAATGACTGGGGAGAGGGAGAGATGCAATGGACTGCCAATAGCCCAGTTTGTTGGGTTTCGCCTTAGTTGCCTGTCCATCATGCATTGCCTTCATCTGCTGGTGTAGTTGTTGGGTTCCCATGGTGGTCACCTCTTCTTACTGCGAGTATACCACCTTTGGGGCGTTGTTGGAGCTCTGTAAGCAATGTCTGCGTGATGCGGGGCTCCACCGCAGATTTTTCGTTCGGGGTTTACTCCCGTAGCCTTATACCTACCCAGGTGCAGTGGTTGGTAGCGCCAGGACGTGTCCACATGCCAGTTGGCCTATGCACCGTCCCTCTGGGTCCCACTGAAGCTCCGAGATCCCCTGCTGGTCTAGCCTGGGCCCACGAGGCATCCAATTACCGAGTGTTGCCATGAGGAGGCATAGCAGGAGTCTTGATGGTGAAAAGGCTGTATACTGGCAGGGGAAGACTTAACATACACACACACACGCACACACAAATCCACAAGATATACCACTTATACATTATTGACTAGAGAATTACAACACAAAACACAACTCTCCCCGCCCCTCCCAACACAAGACAGCACTGTGGGTATGGTAGTTTATCAAAAGTCAATGCAATCCACCACCACCACCATACAGTTTTTCTCCTACTCAGCAATCAAACTCTTGGAATCATTAATTTAACTTCGTATTTATCCACTGTGTTCAGGTGTTTAGGAAGCTTGATAACCCAGGTGTGTGTGTGTATGTGTGAGAGTTAAGTCAGAATTAAGTAGGTTTTGCATACATTTACGCTCATGTTTGGTATTACTGCACCTGTACTTTGTACTTGAGTGAGTTACCTATGTTGATGTTCCTGTCGAGTCTTAAGAGGGTCTTAATTGATTCTTTCCTGTCTCACCTGCCGGAGGTGTGTGGGTGTCCTTGTGATAATGTCGACCTTGCTATGGATTCTCTCTCTTTCTCCTCCTGGATCACCCGAGTATAGTGATGATGATACACCTGTTGTTGTGTTGAGGTACTGGTAGTTGTTGTGGTTCTTAGATATGAGGAGGAATTATGAGGAGTAATGCTGAAGTAAGTAAGTAAGTAAGTGTGTGTGTGTGTGTGTGTATAATATATATATATATGTGTATGTGTGTGTGCGTGTGTGGGTGTATTTTTAGTGTGTATATGTGTGTGCGTGCGTGCGTGTGCAATAAGACTTTATGATTTATATTGGTAATATATTAACTGTTTTTTATTAAAGCCCATCAAAGAGACAGTAATGCCTCCGTGTTATTATGAGTTCTGTTTTTACAGTGAACATCGTCGCAATTCTCGTGTACTAATAACATGATACAGGGAGACTTGGTGGTTTAATGGTCTCACTGTTGTTGTGGGGATCTGTGCTGTTATTATTTACCACGGCCAAGATAATTATTGTTGCGGTTATTATAGCACTGACAGGCCTCAGCTGCAGCCCCGGGAGCCTCTCTGACCTTGTGTGCGTGTATGTGTGTACGTACGTGCTCGTGTATGTACGTGCGCGTGTACATACGTGCGCGTGTTTACAAGTTATGTTCCTCCCGGGAGTGTTTCATTGTTTTATTCTGGGAAGCTGAAGCCTAAAGGGACGCCACTATCAACAACCGTCCTTCATGACTAGTTCTGGCTAGAAGACGTCACCTGCTGCTCTCAAAGGAAATACCGAGCACGTCTGTGTTTGTTGAGGTCTTAGAAGGATTCAGTGCTGTTTCTTGAGGTCTTTGTAGGATTCAACTTTTTTGTAGAGGCTATCAATGCTGTTTACAGGGGTCCTTGAGTTGTTCAAAGCTGTTTACAGGTGTTCTAGAGTGATTAATCAATGTTTACAGGGTCTTTGAGTGGTTCAACGATGTTTACAACAGTCCTTGAGTGGTTCAACGATGTTTACAGGGGTCCTTGATTGGTTCAACGATGTTTACAGGGGTCCTTGAGTGGTTCAACAATGTTTACAGGGGTCCTTGAGTGGTTCAAAGCTGTTTACAGGGGTCCCTGAGTGGTTAAAAGCTGTTTACGGGAGTCCTTGAGTGGTTCAAAACTGTTTACAGGGGTCCTTGAGCGGTTCAACGATGTTTACATGGGTCCTAGAGTGGTTCAAAGCTGTTTACAGGGGTCCTTGAGTGGTTCAAACAGGGGTCCTTGAGTGGTTCAACGATGTTTACATGGTACTTGAGTGGTTCAAAGCTGTTTACAGGGCGTCTTTGAGTGGTTTAACGATGTTTACTGGGGTCCTTGAGCTGTTCAACGATGTTTACAGGGGTCCTTGAGTGGTTCAAAGCTGTTTACAAGGATCCTTGAGTGGTTCAACGATGTTTACAGGGGTCTTAGGTGGTTCAACGATGTTTACAGAGGTCCTTGAGTGGTTCAACGATGTTTACAGGTGGTCAACTTACAGGGGGAGTGGTTCAACGATGTTTACAGGGTCCTTGAGTGGTTCAACGATGTTTACAGGGGTCCTTGAGCGGTTCAACGATGTTTACAGGGGTCCTTGAGTGGTTCAGCGATGTTTATTGGAATCTCAGTACATGTTATTTGTTTTATGGTTCATAAAAGGAATTGAAATGGAAACCTCTTTGATAACCGAGTCAAGAATACTTAGCTAACCGAACATATCTAAAGCAAACCTAACAGTATTTAACCATACCTGACTAATGCTAACCTAACCATGTCTAACCCAACCTCACTTAATCTAACCTTAAGCAAATTTAACCTAACCCTTAGTCAACCTAACATGACTTTAGAGTATTTGCAATTAGGTTAGGTTAGGTTAGGTTAGGTTAGGTTAGGTTAGGTTAATATAGATGTCATAAGGTTTGAGTGTTATATACCTGTATATTCCCTTATCCCTCTAATTTAATTGCATATTTTTTTTCCATTTGTTTCATTATACAAGAAAAAACACAATTAATGAAGGTGTTTCGTGAATTTGGCCTCTATAGAAATCGAACGGTGGTTGTCTACTGAAAGCTTGGCAAGTCAGCGAGGAGATTTGGTCATAGAAAGAAATTCATTGGTGGTGTGGATGGGTAGACCTGGCCCAAGGGTGTGCACTGTACTGTATGAGCCTCCCCACGACCTTGTGGTCTTGCCCACGTTCTGCTCCGTTCACCGTCCCCGCTACTACCTCAGGCCTTGTGATGGATCAGTGCTGTAGTGAGAGAATGGCACGCACACACACACACACACACACACACACACACACACACACACACACACACACACACATACATACATACATACATACATACATACATACATACATACATACACACACACATACATACAGTTACGGACTGGTAGTCAAATCATAGGTTCGTCACTCCGGCAACAGTATAAAGTAACAAGGTCGCCAAGGAAATTAACAAATAAAAGGAATAAGCAATACACAAGAGTAAACGAGAAAACAAATTCATTTAACAAAAGAAATAAAGCTTTTGACCAAAGTACATAATAAACATGAATCAAAAAGATCGGTTTACTAAGCATAAACAGAAGTAACGTTAATCGTAATTAGTGACAAATTAGCAAATAATAACGAGGGTTGGGTACACCAATCAATACAATGCAAAGAAAATTATATTACTTCACGGTTCTTTCGCCACTGTAATGTTAATATCCTTTAAGCCTAGTACACAATATTATATCCTACACACAAAATATTATATCCTATTTTCCCTCCACGTTCTTTAACTCACACACTCTCAACTTAACATAATGTATACTCAAGTTTATGTCTTTTCCTAGGTGTTGAACTGCTTCCACCGTTTACTTCCTTCCTCAACCACGTCAAACCTGCTTCTCCCTTTGCCCAGTGTACCGTAGACACCACATCACATTTTGGTGGGAATCCGAAACCTATCAAGCATCCGTTTTCTAGTGGCGCCATACAATGTCACTTCTGACTCGTTTCACCAGCTCGACCCGTATGTAGGTACAGTCCCGTTCCATGCTTGCCCACGTGGTCTAGCTATGGTTTGTTGCTGCGGTTTCCAATACCTGCTTTCTATTTCTGGGACTCACGTTACGTCACAATACATACATACATACATACATACATACATACATACATACATAGAGATAGAGATATAGCTAGATACATAGAAAAAGATGGACAGATAGATAGATGTATTGTATATTCAGCTCGTGTGTGCAGGATAGGCCCCACCCACCCACCCACACGAGTGATCTCAACACCCTCGTAAACACACACACACACACACACGGCGTTAACACGGCAACACTTTGTCACCTTTGTGGTTTAGTGGGTGTGGCCTCATTCACGGCACTTCCGGCTCTCTCACACCTTACCTTACCTTACCTTACCTTACAAATGTAAAGTACTTAGTCTAGGAGATGTAAACAGTTACCAGATAAACAACGATGTTATAGAGAAATCCGACTGTGAGAAAGATTTAGGAGTAATGATAAGTAGGAATCTTAATCTAAGTCAACAATGTGTATTTGCTCGAATCAAGGCTAACAAAGTACAGTACTTGGGTTCATACAAAGGAGAGTTAGTGACAAGACTAGCGAGGTCATCCTAAAACTATATCTTGCGCTTGTGAGACCTCACTTGGGTTACGCAGTTCAATTCTGGTCACCGTATTACACAATGGATATAGAATCACTAGAATAAATTCAGAGGAGAATGACAAGACTAATTCCGGGCATTAGGAACCTTGAGTACGGAGACAGGTTAAAGCATCTCAATCTGCACTCCTTCAAGAGACGTAGAATGAGGGGCGACATGATCGAGGTGTATAAATGGAAGTCAGGGCTAAACAAAGGTGATATAACACAGGTACTCAAACTATCCAACCAGGAGCGAACTCGTAACAATGGTTTTAAATTAGACAAATTTAGACTTAGGCGCGATATAGGTAAACATTGGTTTGGAAATAGAGTAGTGGATGAGTGGAGCAAGTTACCAAACATCATCATTAACTCGAATACGCTGGATAGCCTCAACCATAGGTTGGATGGATATATGAGCAATAGGGGTTGGGTGTAAATGGGACTGCCTAGTATGGGACAATAGGCCCGCTGCAGTTTCCTCCATTCTTATCTTCTTACCTTACCTTGCCTTGCCTTACCTTACCTTACCTTACCTTACCTTACCTTACCTTACCTTACCTTACCCGGGGCACAACGATGATAGTAGCAACAGCGGTGTGTGTGTGTGTGTGTGTATGTAACAGCTACGAAGGAGAGTCAGGAGGAGCAGGGGTGGAGAGTGGTAGTCTCCAAGGGGACGAGGGTCAGACTCAGGAAAGCTGACCAGGGTGTGGAGTGCAGTAACCCCTACCAAGTGATGGAGGAAGCTGGCGAGGAAGAGAAGAGGCAGGACGGTGTGGTGGCAGGAGAGGAAAGGGCAGTTGGTCAAACCCTGCTCAGTGGTAAGGTCGTGGTAGTTGGGGACAGCCAGGTGAGGTTCTTAGATAAGACTTTTTGTGAGATAGGAAACGTAGGACTAGAGTGTGTTTTCGTGGGGCTGGAATAGAACATGTAGCTGAGACGATAGATAGGGTTTTGTCAGGGGAGGGTACCAAGCAAGTAGTGTGTCTTAGTGTGGGAGGCAACTACATAGGAAAGGTTAGGAGTGAGGAACTTTTCATGAGGAATAAGGAGGCGCTAGGGAAGGTTAGAGATAGGGGAGGGATCCCGATACTATGTGGTGTCTTGCCTAGAAGAGGAGTTGGCGGTTAATGGCTGTCCAGGGCAATTGCTATAAATTGCCTACTGGAAAACATTGTGCAAGCAATGGTTGGGCGTTCATTGATAACTGGCGACTATTCTATGGCAACGACTACCTGCACAGTCGTGACGGGGTACACTTGTCTCGCGCGGGGGCAAAGACGTCTGCATCCCCGGAGCATGAAATTGTCACTCCAAAGGTTGGGGGGGTTCGCCAGTAGAGAGAGGTCAGGTTAAGTGGGAGTAAAAAAACAAGCATGTCCTGGGGAGTAAAATTGGTTACTCAGGACAAGGGGTAAAACAGGACCAGGGAAAGGTAGGTTTAAATGTATACTATACAAACAGTAGGAGCGTTAGAAATATAATAGACTTGCTGAGAGCGGTTGTATGTACCGAGAATGTAGACGTCATAGCAATCACCGACACTTGGATGAATCTGGCGAGCAAGAACTTTTTATTAGAGTACCACAAAGAAGGGTACAACCTTTTTCACAAAGATAAGGAAGGTAGGAAGGGGGGAGGGGTCTCACTCTTCGTCAGGGATACATTAAAATGTTGTCTTAATAATTCAATAAAGGGTGAAATAGGAACCTAATTTGTATGGGTAGAAATTGCGGAAGGAAGAGAAAAACTAATTATGGGAGTGATTTACAGGCCCCCCAAGTCTTGGGAAAGAAGCAGCTCAGCCCATATGGCAGGAAATAAGTAGGGCAGCAAGATACAACAACTTTTGCATTATGGGGGATTTCAACTTCAGAAATATTGACTGGGACAACATTGTAGGTGACTATGAATCTGTAGACTTCTAGACGCAGTACAGGACAATTTTTTTAAACAATTAATTACAGAACCTACTAAAGGTGACAATATAATAGACCTAGTATTAACAAATAAAGAAAATATTATCAGAGATATCACAGTAGGGGAAGAACTAGGGAACAGTGATCACAGAGAAATCAGGTTTACCCTAAATTGAGAAACGAAAAATAATGACAATATGGTCAGAGTCCCAGACTTTCCATTTTAAAAAGGTACCAAGGTGAGGTCACCTGGGAATGGTCAGGTCAGTCTCCGGTAGGGATGGGTGAGGTCACTTGCGACACAACAATTGATCATGACTCTTAATATATTCACTCGTATACTACGTAAAGCACAGGAATAAAATATACCATACAGAAAAATTAGGTCAAATAAAAATGAGCCAAGGTGGATGACCAAAAAACTTAAACATGACATAGGAATAAAGAAAGGAATTTATAAGAAATTAAAGGGAGGGGAGGAGCATATCAAAGATAGGTATAATGAACAATCTAGGAATGTTAAGGAAAATGTAAGGAATGCAAAGAGGGACTACGAAATCAGAATAACGAGAATCCAAGGCGAATCCAAAGGGATTTTTCCAGGTATATAGGACAAATGCAAGGACAAAGTGGGTCTTTTAAAGTCAGAAAGAGGGGAAGTGATCGATGATAGTGAGGAAATAAGCAATGCATTGAGCAGCTACTTCTTATCAGTTTTAACAGAAGAAATTCACGAGGAAACGCCAGAGGCGGAACTGATATTGAGGGGAAATGAAGAAGAGAAACTAAAGGGGATCACTATCAGAAAAGAGGATGTTCTTAAGAAGATAAATAAATTAAAGAAGACAAATGCCCAGGGCCAGATGAAATTTTCCGTCAAGTTTTGAAAGAGTGTAAGGAACAGATTAGCGGACCCCTCGTGAATTTATTTACAAAATCATTAGACACGGGAGTTGTGCCAGACTTGTGGAAACAGGCAAATATAGTCCCCATATTTAAAAAGGGAGACAGAGCATCAGCGTCAAATTACCGGCCGATTAGTTTGACCTCAGTAGTGGGGAAATTTCTTGAATCAATTATCGCAAATAGCATCCGATCGTATTTGGAGAAAAAAAATAATCTACGACTCTCAACATGGATTTATAAAGGGAAAATCTTGTCTAACAAATCTGCTGACGTTTTTTAGGTTAAGTCTATTAGGTAGAAGATAATGACAAAATTACGATGTGATTTACTCAGACTTTAGCAAAGCGTTTGACAGAGTACCCCATCAGAGGCTTTTGAGAAAAGTTAAGGCTCATGGTATCGAGGGGAAGTTTTAAATTGGATAAAATCATGTCTCACCGATAGAACACAGTGTAGATGGTTTTAAATCAGAGTGGGGCTGTGTAACTAGTGGGGTTCCCCAGGGGTCAGTACTGGGCCCACTCTTGCTCATACTCTACATAAACGATCTAAATACTGGGATCAGCAGTGACATAAGCAAGTTTGCGGATGACACCAAAATAGGGCGGCAGATTAATTCAGGGCAGGATGCAAATGCACTACAGGAGGATTTAAATAAACTGCAGGAGTGGTCAGAAAAATAGCAAATACAATTCAACACGAGCAAGTGAAGCGTACTTACTGTAATATTGGAAGAACAAATACTGTTAAGGTATACAACCTTAACACCATCAACATAGAGAAGTCGACTTGTGAAATAGACTTGGAGGTACTTGTAAGCCCAGACCCTCGGCCTAGAAAACAGTTCGAAATAAGACAAACAGAGAATTAGGTTTTATATCTAGAAGTGTAAGTAATAAGAGTGCGGAGGTCAAATTGCAATTATATCTAGCGCTAGTCAGACCTCGATTATGCTGTTCAGTTCTGGTGCCCTTATTATAGAATGGATATCAATTCACTGGAGTCGGTGCAGCGAAGAATGACGAAAATGATTCCGGGACTTAGAAACCTTCCATGTCAAGATAGATTAAAAATAAATAAACTTGCATTCCATAGAAAGACGAAGAGTGCGGGGAGATATGATAGAAGTGGGTGAAAGGAATCAATAAAGGAGATATAGATAACGTTCTTATAATATCCGAGCAGGATAGGTTTCGTAGCAGCGGATTTAAGTTGGATAAGTTTAGGTTTAGGAGGGAGATAGGAAGGAACTGGTTCACAAATAGGGTGGTAGACGAGTGGAACAAGCTTAGCAACTTTGTAGTAAGTGCTGGGACGCTGGGAAGTTTAAATGGATGCTAGATAGATTCATGGAAGATAGAAAGTGGTTGTAACTCTCGACAGGAGCTGCCATGCACAGGCCAACCGGCCTATTGCAGACTCCTTATTTTATTATGTTCTTATGTTTCTTGTGTGTGTGTGTGTGTTGGGGGAAGGCTGGTCGGTATCGTTTCAGATATGTCTCGGAGTAAGACGTCAGGTTTAATTTGCATATGAAAAGTATTTACATTGATGATCCACACAAGCTTATCAATGAAAACGTGTATAGACTAAACTTTAGTATGTGTGGATTAGGTTTAAATGTGCAGGTGATGTGATTTTCGCAGATGGAGAGTTTATGTGATATATCGGACTCCTTATCTAATAACCCAGGCAGTGTTGCTGCGCTTTAAACTGTGTAGAGTTTTAATTATTATTATTTTATTTTATCCTAAAAAAGAACATAATGTAATAATTTAAAGGGATCGCGTCCTCGCTTGAGGCTTCGAACTGCTGGATGAATCTCCCATCTGCTTGAACTTAGCTGTAATATTCCATTGAAGTTTGATACAGTTTTGAACTTAAGTGTAAAGTGATTTTTTTCGTGACTTTCTATAATAATAAAAGGGCGTATCTGTCCGTGTGTATGTCTTGTCCGTATGTTCCAGTCATCGCTCCAAAACGGGAGCAAGAACCAAAAATCTTCCCCGATTGAGATACTGCTGCGGCGATTGCTGGAGGTAGTAGCTATCCGTGTCAAGGAGGGTGAACTGTAACAGTCATGGTTAGGTTAGGTTGAGGTAGTTACCCGTGTTAGGAAAGGCAAGCTGACAGTCAAGATTATACAGTTCATTCCTAACCCGAGCGAAGCCGGATAAATTTGCTAGTATATATGATGTAATAGAACAGGTAAGTCTAATTTACATTAAACTTGTGGCTTTGCCTGGCATCTACTCAGTAACTGCTTTAGGGGCTTTGCATGTTGTTATTATATAGAATCCTTTTGGTTTACCCGGCATTTAGGTGGTATAGAGGCCCATCCTGCCCCTACAGGTGTGCCTTAACAGTTTAAAGGGACTATTATACTGCCATAATGTTGTGATGGATGGCGCCACTCTGGACTGATGTAGCCGCGTGACTCACAGTAGTTAATATAACGTTACTGAAGACGCCTGCTAGTTAGGGTGACAGGTAGCAATTTGAGGTTCCTGGTTATTGTTGTGTTTTGTTATGGATAACTTAGCCTGATTACAGCTATTAGTGGTCGTGTGTTATTTAAGTGTGTTTGATATTGGCAGGGGTGGTTGTGTGTGGGTGATGAGTGTGTGGACCACAGGGATACACACACACACACACACACACACACACACTGCACCATCCTCGACACCGGCTCCTACTACCACCTGAGATCCCTCGTCCGCTAATTGCTGTTCGACACCACAACCACATCCAGCCCATACGAGCACGTACTGAACCCTAGAAGAACAGCCCAGTCCCAACCATTGTAAAAATTATCAACAACTTCTAATCAACCAGTGTGTTCACTCTCAGCCAATCTTAACCTTTTTGCACTGTTGCTGTGTTGAAATGCCCCGTAGTATGACCTTCTCCCCACCTAGTCATTATATATCATATTTGTATCACTTATGTTACTTGTATATTATTTGTCAGTCAACTGGACCATTCCCCAATTATGTAACTGTATATTTTCAGCCTTCCGGCTGCTATGCTCTTTCAATAAACCGTTAATTATTATTATTATTATTATTATTATTATTATTATTATTACATACAGTGTTAATCAACTTATTCCCCCCGAGGTTGTTGATTAATTCACCTCAGAGCCTTTAACATACTCAGTACTTAAAAAAAATCAGAAATTCAAGTCACGCATTACGTTACAGAGTTTGATTATTAAGTTGGCGTAAACTTCGTAATGAATTAGACTACATGTATTAAAAAAATAGATTTTAAGAGATTATAATCAGTAAGAGTTCAAGCCATAAGGTGTCATTAACAATATTCTCAGGTAACCCATTAGAGGAAGGGCTCAATATTTACGGATTGCTTGATTGATTGACTGATTGACATTGATTGAGTAGTTGGTTTGTTGATTATTTACTGACGTCATCACGGTGAGGTCGTTGGCACTGGCTTGGAGAGTGAAGAGATATTACAGACGTGTGTGTGTGTGTGGCAGCCAGTCTCTGTAAACTGTCATTTCACGCAATGGCGGGAATTTCGAGTAATGGGTGTGACCTACCTTACCTTACCTCACCTCACCTTATGTAATCAAAATAACAATACCATTATGCAAATTCCCTGGAAGTTAAGTTTGAGTTATTATGTGAAAAGACTGGTTATACAGTTTGATTACATTTGTTCGTTCCACTGTACACAGATTCAGGGGTCAGTAATGGAGAGATAAGAAGAAGCCGATCACCGCCTAAGGCACAGTTTATATAGACAGACAAGACGGGAATTATGACCAATGACCTGAACTTTGACCTCAGGATCAAGCTTAAACATAGTGGGGAATATGTTAAAGGGCGAGGCGATGGGTACACTGACTTGCGGACTTCGAACGCTGAACAGGTTAGTGGATCAGGGACTGAGAACGGGAGTTTGACTGAAGGTAACTGGTAAAAACACATTCCGTAATCATTTCAAGGTAAGTTTAAGGTAAGATCGATTACACTTAAACACACCAAATGCTTTGACACAAGCGCTTGTGGTGGTGGTGGTCCGCACAAGACCTCAGCAGCCACCCTCCCTCGTCTACATGATCGGGGTTGCTGGGTGGGGAGTATTTTTTTTTTTCATTTTCCCGCAAGTAGAGTGTGACCTGTGGTGTGACGCGGGCTAGAGGTGATGGTCGTGTCTGTCTGTCTGTCTGTTTGTCTGTCTGTCTGTCTGTCTGTCTGTCTGTCTGTCTGTCTGTCTAAAATGTTTACTATTTTCCACCCATATAAAGAACAATACATCTCGTGATTCAGCCCCTGGCCTCACCTTTACCTCGGGATCAAGGTCAGTAAGCGGGCGGGGCCAAATGTATTTCTGCCTCCTTGATTACAAGGTGGTGCAGGGCCCGCCACCCACCTCACCCCAGGTGTAATGACACCCTCGCGTGGGGCCAACCTTCCTGGAAATTGCTGGCTTCTCGTGGCTTGGTACACAGTGTCGAGTCCTTGAAATTTTAGTGTTAACATTTGAGGCTCAGGACATTGTAACTTATTAACAAGGAAAATAACAAATGTGTCTGAGGAGGACCTGAGGAGGGCCTGAGGAGGTCCTGTGGAAGACCTGAGGAGGACCTGTGGAGGATCTGTGGAAGACCTGGACCTATGGAGGACCTGGGTAGGACCTGAGGAAGGAACTTATCAAAACCTTCCCGATTAACATTATTTTCTTCTACTGCAACTGGGAACGAGAGAAATTTCCAGGATAATGGCCAAGTCTTACTACAGTGTCGCCGTCATTTTTGCCGCCAAACTTGTCCTTGTGAGAACATATCAAGGGAACCAGTTACGAGTAGATATGTTCTCACGTCACCAGAAAGAGGACTCTTAAAGCAGGAGCCTTTGAGAATCCTGATCCGTGAGATTGAAGAACTGCATTGGCGTCGTTGGAAATCGTATCGTCTTGTCAGGTCGGTGCGGTTGATTCGTTCAGAGAATTATTGTGTGAGTGTGGGCCAGTGCGGTTCGTTGGTTCCTGGATATTGTGGGGTGTGTGAGGCGATAGTGAGCTGCCTCTTGGAATTTGTTGTGTGGTGGTTGTGTGAAGTGGTCCTGGCAGGTTGTGGATTGCTTCTGGAGGCGATGGATAAGTTACCTGGTATTTTCTTTTTCTTTTTTTTTCTTTAGGCTGAATTTGGAAATCACTCCTATAAAAAACTTCGGTGTAATTAAAACCAGAGAGTTTGGGTTCCCACTGGCCTCCTCTTAAGTGTTCAGAGTTATTTGGTTCCAAGAAATATTTATCCCATAGTGTTGTGATGTAGTTGTGTCAGTCCTAGTTAATGGTGGAAGATGTGTGTGTGGGATATTATCGTGTGGTGACTAAGTTGTGTCACCATAAGGAAACTGTCGTTGGCTTCTTATGGCTGATAGAATTCGTTGTCAGCCGAGGCGCAGAAATAAAGGATTGTGGTTTTATTTAGATGTAGAGTGATGGACACCAGACTAAAAGTAATTCCTGTCAGTACTGATAATAGTAATATATTAATCCAGAGTTCGCTCCATGTATGGTAGAAAAACAAAGGGACAGTCGCGGCAGACTTCACTCGACGTTTGTCACTGTTTGATATACGTAGTATATTTGTGGGTCACACATGTGTTGGTATATACCTGGTGAATTATGTATATTATTATGAATTGCATCAGGAAGACACCACAGAAGATCTATAAGGCGAAGACAAATCAATGGTAATACAGGGTGTCTCAAAAAATGTATACGCGCTACCTTGCAGATTTTCGTGGAGATCGCTTGAAAGTTTTGTACTACTACGTCAGAATGATTGTCCTCACTCGTGGGAGACCTCGCACAACACGTGAGGACAATGTTGGTTTTGTAATACAAGTATTAACGTGATGTTTACTAAAATATACAAGGCAGTGCGTATATATATTTTTTCCAGAAACACCCTGAAGATGTTAAAATCCCAGTTCCCCTTACCTGCAGCACCCACCAGTAGATGACGTGTACTGGACTGGGAAATATACTGCTGAAAGAGGTGATGGCAACATGGCGTCAAGTGTACATCAGTAATGGTTGAGACACTAATGACAGCTCGGCAGACAACACTGGAGACTAATGTGTTACTTCCTGGTGTGTGGTCTTGTGTTGCCTTGGGTATGAGGTGCCTGTAACTACCTAGTCCTTATATTTCTTAAGTTATTTATTTCGATTCACTGATGCAAATTTGTATCCTCAACAGTTATTATGATTCCTGAACTGAATATGAGTAAGAGTTTTGTATTTATATAACCTCTGAATATGTCTCGAATAAAGACGAAAGCTAAGGTGCTCCGTTGTTTCCCTTTTCCCGTGTGATTTTATCAAGATTTATCTTATCCACGTTTTCATTGTGGATCTACATATATATATATATATATATATATATATATATATATATATATATATATATATATATATATATATATATATATATATATATATATATATATATATATATATATATATATATATATATATATATATATATATATATATATATATATATATATATATATATATATATATATATATATATATATATATATATATATATATATATGTGTGTGTGTGGTTTAGATTTATGTATTTATACATATCGAATATTTCCTTCAAATGACCTGAAGAATCGTCACCCCACAGTTTAGCAGGGTGACAATTCTTCAGGTGAAACAACTTGGGGTGACCATTCTTCAGGTGGGGTCAGGACCCTCCTTGGTGGTTAATCTTCAGGTTTAACCTAACCTAACCATTGTAATATGCATTGTGTACTTTGGAATATTGATTAAAGTATTTTGTATTTAGTAGTGTGTATTTTACAATATTATAGAGCGGGGTAATGATTCTTTAAATGGAGCGGGCTGTGGTGATGATTCTTCAGGTGGACACTCTGGGGTGATGATTCTTCAGGTGATCCTTTCCTTCTGATGATATTTATGTATATTTGAGTAAGATGGATTGTACGGTCAGAATGAACGAGTTGACGGTCGGAATTTTTTCCTAAGATGGCAGGTCAATGGGTAAAGATATTCTTAAATAAATTGAGCCAAAAAGTGTCAAAAATATGGATTAAAGTTGCTAAAAAGTTACGTGACTGCGAAAAGCTCTGTGATTGGTTGTGACGTCACTGGCTGGGGCGAGCCAAAGAGTGGGAGGCAGCCAGCTGTAGTTGTCCAACCTCAGTAAATATATATTATTAGATAATTAATTGTGCCTTACTGTGCAACACAGTAATACTATATTGAATATATAAATATTACTAAGCACCTAAACTAATTCAATGGATATTAGCTGCCCATACAACAAATCTCATAGAATAAACATTCAAAACAATATTGTATTATTTTGGTTTTGGTCATCTGAGAACCTTAAGATTCTAACTATGGGATTAAGTACTTTAAACAATAAGACACATTATCTCTACGGGATTTCTGTCGCAAAACATTTTTCGAATGTATAAGAAAATACAGATCACATGTTAGGTTAGGGTATGATGCGTTATAAGGTTAGCATAACAGATTGGTAAGGAGTAGTAACTCAAAAGTAGTGTTTCCCGATAGAAATGAAGGTCTAAATCGTTCATAACACATCGCAAACCATCAGAAAACAAACCAGTCTGCATGTCTTAGTACAGGGATGACCAAAACTTAAAATTTACCCAATATAGCCTATCTCGAATCTAAACATCCGAAATACTCATGGTAGTTCAAGTTAATTTTACCCATTAATTAATTTAAATGCTGATATATCCCAATGGTTCATGGGTGAATCACCAAAACAATAACAGCACTATGTTGTCATGTTTACCTCGCATCAGGCATGATCAAAACAGAGTCCAGACAATGTCATTACTTCTAAATTGACTCGTATCTCCTCCATCTAGTACTAATATACTCTGTAAATGCACTGAAATAAATAGAGAAAGTCTACAAGGTAAGAGTACATGACAGCTGAGCTGGTGTGAACATGGAGAGCTTTTTATGTCCAAAAGAACATAAGAATGGAAGAAACTGCAGCGGGTCTATTGGCCCAAACTGGGCAGTCCCATTTACACCCAACCCCTATCGCTCATATATCCATCCAACCTATGTTTTAAGCTGCTCTTCACGGCACATTTCTTCACTTACGAAATATCCATGATTAAGACCATAAAAAACCCACCCTTAAACTTACCTTTGTACTACCTCCGACTGCAGCGGTGAGTTTGAAGGTAGTGACGTCATTGCAATTGGCGGCCCTGTTTCTAGAGAAATAAACTTATCTCGATTATTGTAACAGGACTTAAAACTTTTATTACAAATTATTTATACCGTATCACTCTACGAACGTGGCAGAGTGTATTTCTTGTGTTTACCCAGAACTGTCAAATCGTCCATTCTCACGTCACAAGCCAGTGGCCCCAGGCTCGATCACTGGGCGGGTGAAATATACTGTAGGTAAGTGTCGACCCAGCCGTAGTTGTGAACCTGATGCTAAAAGACTGCTGGATCTCACTCCAGGATAATAGTTAGCCAATGAAGTAAGCGAGTGTCCGGTCTTGTCGGGTTACTCCTTTACTCCTTGACACCGAGTCCTACAGCTCGTTAACTCAGGGTGTGGTTGTTGTGTTAGTCTCTACACGTTAAACTAAGCCATGCCTAGCTGGCCCTAGAGCCGACCAGCCTCAAGCATGATGGGAAAACCATTATATAATTTTATACCTTCAACATTTCCCTTTTGTGTCTGTGTTAGTGTGGCGTGGTGGTGACGATCCTTATATATATATTGCACCTCAAACACTTTCTTTTTTATCGTATATATGTTCAGTATATCAAGAGAGACACCTGTGTTACTTGCTAATTAAACCATATGCATTCCTCAGGTGAGTTGATGGTGGGTCTTGCTCGGGACACACCTGGTGAGTATTTCACTTTCCATTTTTTATAGTTGTTGTTGTTGTTGACTCTTTGATCTTTGTGTTCGTTTTATTTATTTTTGGGGGGGAAATCGTTGATATTAAGTAATTTGTCGTGTATATTAATATTCAAGTGGCCTTTAGTAATTATTTTTCCGTCTGCATCCTTGATTGTCTTCTTATACGTTCTTGTTTTCTCTCTTTTCTTCTTCCTCCCCCATAGTCCTTCTATCCACCTTCCTCCTTTTCCTCATCAACACTCCTCTTTCCCTTCGCTATCGACCCTCTTTCTCTCCCTCCTCTTTTCCTAAGGTCCCTCCTCCTCACTTCATCTTCCTCCCTCCCTCCCTCCCTCCTCTTCCTAGCCGTGCATGAGGGAGGTCCCAGCCATTCTATCAGCCGTCCCTCAGGCTTGATCACCCAGATGATGTTTGACCAGTCACGGAGGCTTACTTTAACGAGATCATTTGACCCCAGGCCTCCCACCCTCCATCCCTCACAACCTCCCTCTCCCACCCACACAGCCACAGCCTCCCCCCCCCTCCCCCATACACCCACACAGCCTCTCTCCTTCCCTCACACACACCCTCTCTCCCTCCCTCCCTCTCTCACCCACACACAGCCTCCCTATCCTTCTTCTCTCCTCCATCCCTCCTCATCTCTCTCATCCCTCAAGAAACTCCCTCTCTCTCGCCTCTCCTTGTCCCTCCTACTAACTCGGGAAGCGTGTATGTGACCTTCTTGCCTCCTACTTCTACGTAACCCTGAAGAGTCACTGATAATCCTCAAGTGATAATTACAGATCAGGAACTGGGTATGAAATAACGTGTAGATGCCTGTACAAGATCTCAGTGTGGCAGAAGTGGCGCTGGTGGTAATAGTGGTTTGGTAGTGGTTGAGAGTGATTGTGGTGCTGTGGATATTGGTTGTGGATGATAGTGGTGGTGTGGATAGTGGTTGTCGGTGATAGTTGTGGTGTGGAAGTGGTTGTGGGTGATAGTGGTGGTGTGGATAGTGGTTATGGGTGATAGTGGTGGTGTGGATAACAGTGGTGGTGTGGATAGTGCTTGTGGGTGATAGTGGTGGTGTGGATAGTGGTTGTGGGTGATAGTGGTGTGGAGAGTGGTTGTGGATGATAGTAGTGGTGTGGATAGTGGTTGTGAGTGATAGTGGAGGTGTGGATATTAGTTGTGGATGATAGTGTGAGAAGTTGAGTAGATAGTGGTGGTGTGGATAGTGGTTGTTGATGCATAGTGGTGGTGTGGATAGTGTTTGTGGGGTGATAGTGGTGGTGTATATGTTATGGGTGATAGTGGTAGTGGATGATAGTGGTGGTGGATAGTGGTTGTAGAGAAAAGTGGTGTGGATATGGTTGTGGGTGATAGTGGTAGTGGTGATAGTGGTTGTGGATGATAGTGGTGGTGGATTGTGGTTGTGAGTGATAGTGGTGGTGTGGATTGTGGTTGTGAGTGATAGTGGTGGTGTGGATTGTGGTTGTGAGTGATAGTGGTGGTGTGGATATTGGTTGTGGGTGATAGTGGTGGTGTGGACAGTGGTAGTGCTTGTGGGTGATAGTGGTGATGTGGATAGTAGTTGTGTATGATAGTGGTTGTGTGGATAATGGTTGTGGACGATAGTTTTGGTGTGGTTAGTGGTTGTGGAAGATAGTGGTGGTGTGGTTGTGGGTGATAGTTGTGGTGTGGGTTGTGGGTGATAGGCGTGGTGTGGATAGTGGTGGTGTGGATAGTGGTTGTGGGTGATAGTTGTGGTGTGTGGATAGTGGTTGTGTGGATAGTGGCTGTGGGTGACAGTGGGGGAAAAGAAATTGATTGGATGGGTTGTGATGGTGGTAGTCGTTGTAGATGGTGGTAGTGTTATAATAATGGTAATAGTGGTCATGGGTGATAGCGGGCATGTAAAGGTTGATGACGCAGGGAATAAAAAGAAACTAGGGAATAATTTAAGAAGATAAAAGGGAAAAAATAGGGAAACATAAAGAGAAATTACAAGAAATACAGAAGCGACAAGAAGGAAGAGAAGATAAAGGAGCAGGAAAAAAAACGAATACATTAGGGAAGAAATATAAAAAAAGCAAGAATCAAGGAGATGTGGGTAGATAGCAGGGAAGAAAGATAGACGAAGAAAGAAAGAGGAGAAGGGAATTACGAATGAGTTGGGAAAGGAGAACAAAGGAAATATCAAAGGGGGAATAAATGAGACCCCAGAGAAATTAGGGAAGACGAGAGAGGACAGATTGAGGGGAAGAAACGAGGGGTGAGGATGTTGAAGGTCAAGGTGAAGAAGAAGAAGAAGACGAGAATAAAGATAGGATAGATAAGGGGAAGGGAGAGGTGAGTGAGGGGGAAATAGGGAGATAGTAGAGAGAAGAATGATGGGCCAGGGGATAGGTGGTAATCTGTGGAGAATTGTAGGAAACATGATGATGAACCAAGGAAACATGTGGTGAGGGAGAGAAGGAAGGAAGGAGGGGGGGAAGAGGTAGGGCGGAGGTGAGGGGTAATAGGGCGATAGTAAGGAAGAATGCTAAAAGGAGATGTGTATAGGAGAATTGTTACAGAGCCAAGACTTTGTAAGGGGGGATACATGGTGAGGGGGAGGGGGTGATGGGAGGAGAGGGGGGGGGAGTGAGTGGAGGAGGGGTGAGGGGATGAGGGGTGAGGGGTTGGAGGAGAGTAGTAGGGGTTAGAGGGAGTGAGGGGGAGTAAGAGGGGGTGAGGGGGTAAGGTGGAGGAGGGGGTGAGGGGGAGTGAGGGGTGAGGGGGGGTAAGGAGAACTAAGGAGAAACTCTGGAAGGATTCTTCTGGGTAAATGAAGTTAAGTTTTGACTGGAAGTAACAGAGGCTGGTAGTGAATCTTAATACCGTGTTATGATGACCAGAACACTGAAGAAGTAATCCGACTGTCCACAGAGGAGCAAATCTAACCTTTAAGTCACCATTGTGTGTGTGTGTGTGTGTGTGTGTGTGTGTGTGTGTGTGTGTGTGTGTGTGTGTGTGTGTGTGTGTGTGTGTGTGTGTGTGTGTGTGTGTGTTATTCTTCCTTTGTCTTTATTCTTCCTTCGTTCTTCGTCTGTTTCATTTATGCTTTAAATCCCACTTGATTTCCCATCTTACCTCACTTTATCTTATTTTTATCACCCATTTCCATTATCTCCTTCTCGCACTACCTCCTACCCAGTTGTGGAGAGAGAGAGAGAGAGAGAGAGAGAGAGAGAGAGAGAGAGAGAGAGAGAGAGAGAGAGAGAGAGAGAGAGAGAGAGAGAGAGAGAGAGAGAGAGAGAGAGAGAGAGAGAGAGAGAGAGAGATTCGTGTGTGTGTGCGAGATACAATATTTTTTTTCTCGACCCTGGCCTAAAAAAAATGTGTATCCCGGACTGACATGTTAATCTGTTGTCACTTTTCTCCCTCACACTGAGCTTGAATGACTAAATAAAACCGAGTCCTGCATAACAATCACACACACACACACACACACACACACACACACACGAGGGCCTGACACTGATCACCTGCCGCGAATTAGCTGGTTGAGTGTAGGCAGGTGGTGAGGGGTCGTGCCAGCTGGGACGTCCATGGGATTGTGACCTGAGTCTTTCCTCCCATAAAATTCTCCTTCCAGCAGGTCCTTACTGTCGCTCGCTCGCTCTCTCTCTCTCTCTCTCTCTCTCTCTCTCTCTCTCTCTCTCTCTCTCGTACCTCACTTCCTCTTCCTCTTCTCTTATCTCCTCTTGTATCTCGATTCTTCTTCATTTACCATTCTCCTCTTCGTTGTTCTCATCTCTTCTCAGTACATCTTCCCGGACTTCCCTATTCCTCTTGCCGATACAGACAGACAGACAGACAGGCTCTCTCGCTGATTGTGGATTAACATGGCGGCTGGACGTATCACTATCCCGTTGCATGTACAGTAGACAGAGAGACAGACAGACAGACAGACAACTACAATTCACACTACACTATGTTGTATTTTTTTAAGAGCACCTTCTTCTCCATACAAGTCATGTTTTATACAGATATTAGCATACATCATACACCAGTTGCCAGTATAAGACCTGGACGCTTCCTTAATAAACTTCTACCATATTAAGTTGGTATCCGTTGTGTACGAAGCGGCGCCATCTTCACCTGGAGATGTTGTGACCTATAAATGTACCATCAAATCATCGTATTTCACCAATGTATTGAAGGTTTATCACAAGACCTTTCTGTATATGGGGGAAGTTATAACTCATTAGCATACGTATTATCGAATTACTTTGGGTAGTAATCTATGTTTATAAACTGATTGGGGTGAGAAAAAAAAACGAATTTCTTTTTAGGTTAGAAATACTACAGTTGGTGGTGTAGAGTAAGTATATTTTGGGGAGAATTTTCATTAAGTCGTATAATCGTGTAGCGTAATATAGGGAGTTGTGTGTACGATTTCTGTATAATTATCGTAGTGTCCTGCACGTGAAGGTAACAAGATTAAGTTATAGGGAATATCTAATATAAATGCAAATCAAATTATAGCACAATACAGCGTTGCGAGACACGCCCAACACCTGCTGATTGTGTCAAGTATATGTTTAGTATGTCAGGTGAGAGGACATACTGGGTGTTGTAATGGTATACTAAACGTAGTATATCGTGTGGTGATGGGAAGGGTGAGCCAGACGATGAAGGTGCCAAGGTGTTAAACACATGATGTCGTTTCGGGATAAGTATTAAAAGTTTCATCTTCTTGTTCTTTAAGATAATTAGCAGGACGATATCTTTGCCTGCATCTTTTAATACATTTTTGGTTTAATTCTTAATATTTTCTGCAGATAATGACCGAACGAGTTTTTCTTCTTTTATTCCACTTTTTGTAAAGGGCGTATGAGAAGTCTTATCTCATAAACGCCTCAAGTTACTGACGATCCATTTTCAATATCATGTTTATTGGATCACCATCTAGGGCACGGACATATTTTGGTGACCTCATCACGAAAGGTCAAAGGTTAGGGTCATTTGTTTGTTATCTTAGACAGTTTAATTTTGTTCTTGAGAGATTAACTCCCTCACTTTTGTTCCCGTTTTAGACATGGGAGACCGTGAAGGATGAGAGTCAATTGTTATCTCACAAACGTCAGAGTTGTTGTTTTTATCAAATTTATTCGTTTATTATGATTTCGCCACCAACTCATCCCAACTTGGTCGCTAAATCATTTTGTTGGTTTATCCTTTTAGTCGTTATTGTGAATGTACTCCTCTGAACTGTTATATATCACCCTTTAATCAGTCGTTATTAACCACAATGTTAGGTTAGATATTTGTCACACAATAATAAACTGTGTATTACCTTTACAATATATAATGAAAGAAGAAGGAAATGAATTAAAGGCCCTGTTAGGTTACCCAGTATCCGGAGCTAGAATATAGGTCACGTTTACTACACTCCCATAGTTCGCTCCTCAGATGTACTATATGTACCTCAAAAATGGTTCCATTATCCTGCCTGTGAGTCTGTTACGACCCGCCAGTCAGCTGGACACCCCTCGTCGTCTGTACCTCAGGTGAGACGGGAACACCCTCGGAAAACACTGTAATATTCTCTTTAACACCGCATCTACCCTGGAGACACTGTCATCATGCTCCCAGCTGACTTACCACCGTGGAGAATTGTTGTTCTAAGTTGCTGGAATCATAGGGTTGATTAGTGTAATCTTGTGTTAAGGATTGTCGGTCTTGTAGCTGTGTGTGGTTAAGTACTTTTCTTTACATCCTTACTGTTCAACGAGTAGTCATGGTTGATAGGTAGCTAAACCACGACGGTTCATATGGGCGGGTGTTAGGTTGGATGGTATTGGGTGTTGTGCCGTATTGGTAGAGGTGGTTATATCCCCTCAGCTGCATCACAACGTTAACTGATCTCTATCACCTTATCATTGATGGACGAGTGTCTTGTAGGCTGCGGGGAGTAAACAATGAACTGTAGTCTTCTACCAGATTCCCTCCTTGTGCTAATATATATATGTGTATATAAATATATATATATATATATATATATATATATATATATATATATATATATATATATATATATATATATATATATATATATATATATATAAACCAGTTAATCTTAATGTTTTTGCATTAGTATTTTTCTCCTGTCAGTCTATCTCTTTATATCCGTCTTTCTCCCGTTTGTCGTTACGGTGAGTCGTCATTTTTTTTACACAGTAACTGTAATACAAGTTGTGGTCTTTGGGACACCCTGTGTGTGTGTGTGTGAGTGTGTGTGTGTGTTTTGTATGTACATGTGTGTATGTGTGTGTATGTGTATGTGTGAGTGTGTTTGTGTTTTAATGTACAGTTAGATGAGTGGGGGGGAATGTGCATGTCATACATGGAGTTTTCAAACACACACACACACACACACACACACACACACACACACACACACACACGTTACTTGTGTTACTTGTATATTATTTGTCAATCGAGAGACCCATTCCCCAATTAAGCAACTGTATATTTTCAGCCTTCCGGCTGCCATGTTCTTTCAATAAACCGTTAATTATTATTATTATTATTATTATTATTATTATTATTATTATTATTATTATTATTATTATTATTATTATTATCACACACACACACGCACAGTATTTGAGCAGAATTCACCCACAGATCAAGCACGAAGCTGTACGGAAACTTAATAAATCTTGAATTTTTATTAAGTGTCTTGAAAAAAAATATAATCATCTAAAACACGAATATGAACTTTGTCCACTTTGAGCCTCCCGAGTTGTAAAACACTGCACAGCATTTTGCGATGACGATGCCACTTATTAACAGCACCAGTTTCCATGAGTCTATTTTTTCTTAAGTTTAAACAACAAGGACTGCAGGAATCTCAATGGGGATGAGCGAAGGAGCATGTGGCTGGATCACTTAAGCTCTGATGTAAAGTTGCTGGCAGATCAGTGTTCTCGCGCACCTGCAGGTACACAGGGGCGGCTTGGTAAGAGGTTGGTGTTTTGTTATAAAATTTATATTTCTAATAATAATAATAATAATAATAATAATAATAATACTAATACTAATAATAATAATAATAATAATTATCGGTTTGTTGAAAGAACATGGCAGCCAAAAGGCTGGGAATTTACGTAAATAAAGATAACAAAAGTTACAAATGGTGAAATTGGGGAGTGGGTCTCTTGACTGACAAAAGCTTTCAATACAAAACGAGAATTGTTTTGTATGTTATCTCAGCGGCTATATGCAGGGTAGAGTGAGTTTTATAATCTGTCTTGAGGAGGGTAGTGGCGCCAACAGGAGAGTTACCACTGTGTAGAAGGTTTAGTACCACGGTGCCAAGGGCAGTCACTCCCTGTCTCCGGCTGGTCTAGGCTGATCACAATCTACACATGCTTTTCACACCCATCACGTGGTCTTGGTAGACTAGGTCTCTCAGCTTACACAGGGTGTTTGGGGAGAATTCTTGTTTCTCAACTGGTGTAGCTGGGAGTCCTCATTTCTCATTTGGTGTAGCTGAGAGTCTTGATTCTCATCCAGTGTTGGTCGTGGTGAGCGTACTGCTCGGACCTGAGGTGGTTAGGTTTGCGTGGGCCTTGATTACCAACTATGAGCACCGACTTGTCCCTGTCTTTCATTTATTTCCATTCTTTTACAGTTAAAATTGTCTCGTGTGTTATTATAAGCACAAACTGCACCAAGCAATCACCCCACGCCTCTTATTAAACGTGTACAGCACACAAGCTTGACTCAGCCTGTCATCCCTCCCTCCCTCGCGTTATGAAGACACCGGACTCCAGTAAGGGGTCTCTGACGTCACTCATGTTTATAAAAAAAAAAAAAAAAAAAAAAAAAAAAAATATATATATATATATATATATATATATATATATATATATATATATATATATATATATATATATATTGTATTTGACTTTATATATAGCTTTAATAATACTTTTAACAGATCACAATTTATTTTACATACTTGAGTTTTAATAACTGTGCGTGCGTGAAATACTAAATGCACTGGGAATTTCAATTAATGTGTTAGTTACGTCTCTTAAGTACAAATAGTCAATAGTTTTTTTGGGGGCCATTAAGAAATACAAAAGATTATCTATTGGTACTGCTACACCACATCTGCTAATGTAGTTCCTAAGGGGAGTGAATATTAAGCAGATTAATGACTAAATGAATACCGAATACACACACATACATACACACTTGGGACACATACATACATACGCTTGGGACACCCACGCCAGAGCTGAGGACTATCTACAGCACCTGTATTCTCCCCAAACTAACGTGTGCGTCACCAGCCTGGTCGTCTTCTCTCGACTCCACCCAACAACGTCGGCTAGAGAAGGTACAGAAAAGGGCCTGCAGAATCATGCTCGGCGCAGACTACTCCGGCTACATCAACGCTCTCTCCACCCTGGAAATGCCATCCCTCAGTGACCTCCACCACCAAGCACTAGCAAGGTTTGGCAGTGGACTACTGCACCATCCTCGTCATCGCCACCTCCTGCCACCGGCAGTCCCCCACCCACCTCGCGCAGTCCGCCACTACAACAAAATTCAACCCATAAGAGCCTGCACCGATAGATATAAGAATAGCACTATCCCATCTATTGTTAAAATAATAAACAACTCCTGATTTATGTACTGTACAGCCCTGTAAATGTATTCAACGAGTATCAAATGTAAGTTTGTATATTTTCAGCCACCGGCTGCAACTCTATTAATAAACCGTTTATTAATATTATTATTATTATTATTATTACCTTGTAAACACAGCAACACAGTATCAATACCTCGCCAATGTTGTATCACTTTGAGTCACCATGTGTTGTGTTGTTGGCTCCTCTCGACCGTGTCCGTGGTGTCCCCAACCCCTGGTAATAACATCTTTAGCCGGATCCACGATTACAAGTAATTATACGATGCTTCTACCTCACCTCCCCCCCTTAC
Source organism: Homarus americanus (assembly GCF_018991925.1). NCBI lineage: Eukaryota > Metazoa > Arthropoda > Malacostraca > Decapoda > Nephropidae > Homarus > Homarus americanus. The sequence goes on along the minus strand of NW_024715902.1, from coordinate 205,576 downwards.
TGGCCCCTGTGAGTCTGTGACTACCACCTGAGTTTACCTGGAGGCTCCTGGGTATATGATGATGGAGGAATGTTTTTTGTTTTGTTTTATATATTGCAGTGAACCTCTTGCGGGAGCCTGCTTATGGTAGGGTGGGGGTGTTGTTTCTCTTTCTCTCTCGATTATATATATATATATATATATATATATATATATATATATATATATATATATATATATATATATATATATATATATATTTATATTTATATATATATATGAGTGTGTGAATAGACATGCATATTTGCTTGAATACCTGTATATGTGTGTGCAGTGCATATGTGTGTGTGCATGTAAACGTGTATATGTGTGTGCTTGTAAACGTGTGTGTGTGTGTGTGTGTGTGTGTGTGTGTGTACATGTATATGTGTGTATGCAAGTAAATGTGTGTATACATGTGCAGTGTCTGCAGTGTATATGTGTGGATGCATGTAAACGTATATATGCTTGTGCAGTGTATACGTGTTTGTGCATGTAAATGTGTGGATATGTATGACTACGTGTGAATGTGTATGGCTACCCAGCAGGTCCCTCAGCATCCAGAGCTGACCCATCTCTGCTATCCTCTATCCCTGGATGGGGTTGCTATTGCCATCAAACAGATGACAAATAACGAACCTCCGTGCCTGATGGAATCCCAGCCGAGGTGTATAAAGCAGGAGGACCTCTGCTTAACAGCCGTCTCTACTCTCTCCTGGAAAATATATGGGAAAAGGAGGAAATCCCCAAGCTCTTAAAGACGCCTCCATCGTCAATATTTATAAGAACAAGGGAGACTGGTCAGACTGTGGCAACTACCGCGGGATCTCGCTACTGCCCGTAGCTGGCAAGATTATCGCCCGAGTCCTCCTAAACAGACTACTGCCTGAGGCGGAAAACTTCCTCCCAGAATCTCAATGTGGCTTTAGACCATCTCATGGCACCACTGACATGATCTTTGCTGCCCACCAGATACAGGAAAAGTGCCTTCGACTCGGTCAACAGGGAAACCCTCTGGTGGACCCTCAGCCGGTTTGGCTGCTCACCAAAATTTATCGCCATTGTGAGGCAACTCCACTACGGCATGAACGGCAGTGTCCTGCACAATGGCACCCATCCAAACAGGGATTAAACAAGGGTGTGTACTGGCACCAACTCTCTTTTCCCTTTTCTTGGCTGTCTTCCTTACTCGTGACAATTTAGTCGGCGGGGTGGACATAGCGTACCGGATGAAGGATCTTTTCAAAATAAGACGGCTCCAGGTAAGAACAAAGGTGTCGGCAGCTTCCATTACTCCAGTATGCAGACGACCTCACCCTTGTCGCTCACAATGAACGCGACCTACAGGAGATCCTGAACTCCTATGCAGAAGCGTATGCACACTTCGGCCTTGGGGTGCATGTGCGTAAGACTTAGATTCTCTTTCAGCCTGCCCCTGGTTCAGCCACGCTGCCACCATCCATCCAGCTTAACGGTCCTGCCCTCTCTAGTGTTACCAACTTTCAGTAACCTCGGCTCCCACCTGTCCACCACCGCGGACATCGATGAAGAGATTTAGCATGGGATCAGATAGGCATCTTAAGCCTTTGGCAGACTCCGTACCCGTGTCTTCAGCTGTAGGGAGCTGAAATTATCTACAAAGTTGCACGTATATCGAGCAGTGGTCCTCCCCACCCCGCTATATGGCAGTGAGAGATGGGTCACATACAGGAGGCACCTCAAGGCACTTGAAAACTTTCATCAACGTAGTCTACGTTCCATCCTCCGAGTTCGCTGGGAAGACAAGAGAATAAATGCTAGTCTTCTTGCTGACACCAACTGTAGGAGCATCGAGGCTACCATTACCCATGAACAACTACTCTGGACTGGCCATGTTACCCGCATGGACGACCGTAGACTGCCAAAGCATCTACTTTACAGTCATCTAACGAATAGTAAACGTAACGCCGGCGGGCAACTGAAAAGGTATAAGGTGGAGGATCACCACACGAGAAGTTGTCAATACTTTCGAATTAGCCCGACTGCAAACCGAGGCAAACAAGCACTAGCCCCGGAAAATCGCTGCCGCCGCCACTCCCGCACTAGATGGAGCCATCCACATGTGTAGCATCTGTGAACGACTCTGCCGGGCCCGTATCGGCCTCTTTAGTCACATTAAGACTCACCAACGAAGGTGACGTCCCTAATAACTCATATCATTGTATCATTGCTGGATGATCGTCATACTCGATTCCGAGTGAAAGCAAAGTAGTAGTAGTAAGGTGTGTGTGCATGTAAACTTTTATATGTGTTAATGTATGTGCATGTAAACGTGTATTTGTGTGTGTGCAGTGTACATTTGTGTGTGTGTGTGTGTGAGCAAGGGAGAAATGTAAGAAGGAAGAGAGGAAGGGAAGGAGAGAGTGAGTGATGCCTCCGTCACTAGCCTCTCCCTGGCAGTGATCCATCACCAGTACAGGATAAGGAGTCTCCGTCACACACACACACACACACACACACACACACAAAATGACCTCATTACTGTCACTCTGTCAGGTCTCCGTGTTAAGCCAGGTCACGGTGCCATACAAGGTCACCAGCACGGAGTCAAGACTGGTCTACTGTACATGAATCGCGGTGTCAGAATCTTTCATTGTGTCAAGCAGTCTCAATGCCAGGCTTGGCCAAAGTGTCAATGTACGTCATCGTGTCAGGCTGCATCAAGGTGTCAGACTAGGCCATCGTGTCAAGCTAGGTCAAGGTGTCAAGCCAGGATAGCAACATTAGGTGTACAAAGACATGGAAGTTTTATCAGTAAACTACAGGGATAATAATATAGGATATGTTTAATGAGGTTATTGTTAATGACAGCTAAAGTAGTACAGCACATCCCTACTAAATTCAGCTCTCATAACACAACACACACACACACACACACACACACCACTTATGTACCCGAATAATTATCAAACATTTATTGACGCTAATTTACAACACCATGGCGCTATATTTACGAGCACAGGCCGGCAGGTTCTAATATTTACAACACACAAAACTCCGTCGGCAGCAGCAGGGTCGACCATGATCACCGAGCACATAACTTGATGTAATAAGAAAGTCATTTAGTTTGTTAGCATGACTGCACTGTAAAATGAAATCTCCCCGGCGTACATATAAACCTGAGGAGCAGCGTTAAACTTACCGGTGTTGTGATGTGGTTTATACTACTGACGCCGTGTTTGTGTTGTGTTGCGTTGCGTTTTTTCTAGTTGCTGTCTGGACCATTTTATGTGGCCTGATTATATATGTGTACATTTACCTGTTTAAAATACAGTATGTGTACTTGTAGTCTTGTTAGAAAAAATATGTAATGATATGAAAAAGAAACTGCTCCCTCGCCCTGCTAAGTTGGGTTAGGTTCTTGACGAGAGACTAGACAAGAACGGGGCAGACTCTGGTTGTCATTACCCCCCCCCCCTGCCCCACTGCTTGCTCTGGCCAAAACATGTCCTGAAATAACTACAAAATAATCGCAATTAACCTCACAAAAACCATCGATGCAGCACAGTCTTTAACTTAGGGTTCACTAAAAGTTTTATAGACACATATATATATATATATATATATATATATATATATATATATATATATATATATATATATATATATATATATATATATATATATATACGATCCTTCAAATGATGTACCTCCGTAATTAACCTGTTCGGATTTCCTTAAGAAGCCTCATTATACACGTGGCGTAATTTTGAGACAAGAAAACTGGGAGCATATTAAATAACGCGCTACTGTAATTATCCAAAAGAAAAATGCCCAATCTATTCTATCTCACCAATGCCTCGTTAAAATTATCATCTCATAAGCCTTCTAGATTAGACTACCTCTTTGTTGCTCTGCGTGTTATTGATAGGGCGAAATGACTTGGCCGCAAGAATACCTGGGCGGCCTCGTCTTGAAGGTGGTGTTGCTCGTGGGCTGATGTTGAGGCGGGTGCACTGAGGACCCACTTGGTTTTGTTGGTCGGGGCTGGGTACACTTTGTCTGCTGGCGGGTGAACGGGAGCTGTCGGTTCTACTAGCAAGAAGAGATGAAGGGGGACACTACTTCTCTTACTAGCAGGGAGGAGTACTGTGTTTAATTTTGTCTACAGCGGCGGAGTAATATTTTATCTTACCGGCAGGACAAATGGAAGAACTTTTTTTTTTACTGGCTTTGGGCGGGAAACACTTCGTTTACTAGCCTGATGGCGGAACACTTTGTAAGGTCGGCACGTGAGGTCAACACTTGTGTCTGACTGAGAGGATACGCGGAACACTTGATATTACTGGCAGGGGAAATGGGGTGGGATAGGCCACGTTGTTATGTTGGTTTGTGTGGCCAATATTTTGTGTGTCTGGCAGAGGGTGGGGACAATTTTATTTCGTCGGCAGGAGAGAGCAGGAACAATATTATTTCTGACAGGAAATACCTGGTTTTATTATCAGCGAGATAGAAACACGTCGAATGATAGGTGAGAATTGTTGAACACATATTAACTGTTTATGTAAAGCGAACACATCCTTCTGATCATGGAGACCAGGACCACTGATCATGAGGGAGAAATACTTCCTCACAGGCAGGAAGCAGAAGACATCCCCAGTTGTCTTTTGGCAAGAAATTAAAGAAAATATTCCGAGAACCTGGTGAGAATGAAGGGACTTTATTTTAGAAATTGAAAGCATGTATTTTTTGGGGTGGAATATAAATCAGTGCAGAGACTAATAAGGTGAAGGTCGGCTGACTGACTAAGGTGGACGTGGTGGTGTAGAGGCCCCAACAGCGGGTCTGGGTATAATGTATGCAGCGTCACGGAGGTTCACCGCTACCACCTAAGGCCTCCTTCACCTGGTCAGGCGTCTCCTCCTGCTACTGCCGCCGCTCACGTGTTTGCCCCTCCCTTCTCCTGCTCCTGTTACTGCTAGCGGTACCCCGTGCCTTCTGCTACTACTGCTACTCCCATGCCTCCCTCCCTGTTACTACTACTACTCCCATGCCTCCCTCCCTGTTACTACTACTACTCCCATGCCTCCCTCCCTGTTACTACTACTACTCCCATGCCTCCCTCCCTGTTACTACTACTACTCCCATGCCTCCCTCTCCCTGTTACTACTGCTACTCCCATGCCTCCCCCTCCCTGTTACTACTACTACTCCTATGCCTTCCACTCCCTGTTACTACTGCTACCCCTATGCCTTCCACTCCCTGTTACTACTACTACCCCTATGCCTTCCACTCCCTGTTACTACTACTACTCCTATGCCTTCCACTCCCTGTTACTACTACTACTCCTATGCCTTCCACTCCCTGTTACTACTGCTACCCCTATGCCTTCCACTCCCTGTTACTACTACTACCCCTATGCCTTCCACTCCCTGTTACTACTACTACTCCTATGCCTTCCACTCCCTGTTACTACTACTACTCCTATGCCTTCCACTCCCTGTTACTACTACTACTCCTATGCCTTCCACTCCCTGTTACTACTGCTATTCCCATACCCTCTACTCCCCTCCTCACTTACACCGTCACACCATCTACCTTCCACACGATGACAAGTACCGCTACCTGGTTGTTGGTGGTCGACCTCCTGTTACACCATTCATTGTATCATACACTCCCGGAGAACAATCTGCCATCTTTAAATAGTCTTCAGTCTGCTTTAAGATAATATAAAACGTAATCTGGTGATTTTTTTCTTACCTTTTCACTCGTCTTGGGAAAGAGTGGTGCTTAGTAGTGTATGATAAGGTGTCTTCATTTGCATAAGAAGTAATGTCATTCTGAATACGAATCTAAACAGCTTTTTGTGCAATTTATTTTTGCTTATTACTTTTGCATGTTGTAACAAATTGCTATGCAATATTAATAAAAGATGCAAACATACAATGGCTGGATCTTGATCACTTTACTGTCAGAAATTATCATCCTCAGGAGAACTGATTTTGTTTGTGATATTTACTAAACACAAGAGTTGAGGCAGACGGTGTTGTCAGCCCTCCTACCAAGTGTATGGTATTGTTTCTCTGCAGCTGTGAGGGTTTGTACCTCGCGTCTGTGGATACTTTATTTGTATGTACACCAACGGCTGTCTTTGTCTTGATCTACATGGTCTGTTATACACTCCATGTCCCCTTGTTTGTGTATGTTTACTGAGTTTTTATGTATTTATGACATCATTTAACATGTAACTCCATTTCGTATGTTATACGTAACACCGTCACACTTGTTGCCATCATACAGTCATTGATCAGCTCGTTCCTGCAGTAGGAGGTGAAGGACTTTGATTATTTCATTCATTAAGTGAGGCTTTACCTTTTATTCGTTGTCTACTGGTTTACTTTTCAATAATTATCAACTTTGTAATTGCTTTATATTTTTCAGGTAACTTTGGTCCTCAAAACTGTATATCTGGGCAAGTTTGGTCCCAATACTCATCTCGAAGTGAATCACTTAATCAGAACTCCCACTTAATTTGCTACTCTTAAAATACTGACTTAAGTCCTTCTAGTTCTAAGTACTTGTAAGGTGTACTTTCCTCCCCTAGGTTCTAGCAAACATTCTAAAACTGTTCGTCTTGCAGACTGTTGCAATAATTTTAGTCAACATTGCTTATTGCCGGCGGCCATTAGCATTCTTTATTATGAGTCAGGGAGAATACGTTCGTGCTGGGCTCTTGTAATATTGGTTCACATATCCGGATTGAAGTTATACCTCGCGTGTTGTTGTTGTTTTAAGGGCTCAGGTGCGGCTATATACTGTTTTAAGTGTTAGGTGTGTACTGTATATGAGACGTTAAGAAATTTACTTTAATCCCCCACAAAAATGTTCGGTTAGTTTTAAGATAATCCCGTAGGTAATGTACAAAAATTCACCTGGGATGCGGATATAGATAATTACTGTACATATCAACCATCCCAGCCATATTTGTTTTGTTTATTTATTTCAGATGTCACTTTAAAAGCTCAGATTTAACACGACACTACTTATATTTGGCCCTATAGATGTAGCTTCACACAGTTCCAGATAACAGTGTGGTACAACCTTTGAACCTTTGGTCCCCTGAGATGACCCGTTAAGAGGTCAGGGAGGAGCGGATAGAGGAGTGGTGTGACTGTGTTAGCTGCGACCTGACCAGCGTGTAACATTCCCTAAGAAAACTTCACTCTGGCTCTTGGTAGAACTTAACTTCGTGCCTGGGTTAAATTTTTTAATGTTGGTGTTCTCCTGGGATAAGACGCTCATAGAAGGGTTCTCGCGTTAGGGGGAATATTATGATTTGCGAACCTTTGTGAATCTGGCCCTGGCTGGCTGCCGGAGAGTCATCGGAGGAAGGCCAGCGCTCATCCAATATGAATGCAAATATCTGCTTCTACAAGCTGGCGCATACATATGACTGTATTTACTCACTTGTGCGTAAAGAATGACCACACACACGCTCCTGTATTCACGGGTGCAGTCATCCTCATGGTTTGCTTACATGATCGAACAACACGTGTACAAGCGTGCACACGTACACACGCTTGCTGCCATACACACACATCATCATCATCATTATCATTATAATAATAATAATAATAATAATAATAATAATAATAATAATAATAATAATAATGCGATTATTATTATTATTATTATTATTATTATTATTATTATTATTATTATTATTATTATTAAAAAGAGGAAGGAGAGGAAGAAAAGTGTTTTGTTAATAACACGTTAAAACACCTATAACATTACGTACTAATTACACGTACCACAAAAAATAAACTCAAGTCCGCAACAAACGAAGAAACATAAACACACTTACACACGCAAACACCAAAAAAAAAAAGCACACTCTCTCTCTCTCACACACACACACACACACACACACACAAAACACCATGAATGGTCTACCCGACCAGTCAGCTGCCAGTTCACAGAGGTTCCTCGCATAAAGGAGTCAGTCTCGTAGTAGCGTTCATACAGAGGATTGAGCTGTTTATAGGTGGGCTTGGGCCCTACTCCTTTACACGTCGTGCATAAGCCTGGTGGCCGTGGTTGGCTTGTCCGCGCTGTGGTTCTGTCACACTGTCATTCATTGGTGTCATACAAATGTTTATTTGGTTTCATATTGCGGTTCTTTTGTGTCATGTCGCTGTTAATTGTGTCATATAGCCATTCATCGTGTCATATAGCCATTCATCGTGTGATAGAGCCATTCATCGTGTGATAGAGCCATTCATCGTGTGATAGATCCATTCATCGTGTCATACAGCCATTCATCGTGTGATAGAGCCATTCATCGTATGATAGAGCCATTCATCGTGTGATAGATCCATTCATCGTGTCATATAGCCATTCATCGTGTGATAGATCCATTCATCGTGTGATAGAGCCATTCATCGTGTGATAGATCCATTCATCGTGTGATAGAGCCATTCATCGTGTCATATAGCCATTCATCGTGTCATATAGCCATTCATCGTGTCATATCCATTCATCGTGTCATAAAGCCATTCATCGTGTCATATAGCTTTCATCGTGTGATAGAGCCATTCATCGTGTGATAGAGCCATTCATCGTGTCATATAGCCATTCATCGTGTGATAGATCCATTCATCGTGTCATATAGCCATTCATCGTGTGATAGAGCCATTCATCGTGTGATAGAGCCATTCATCGTGTCATAAAGCCATTCATCGTGTGATAGATCCATTCATCGTGTCATAAAGCCATTCATCGTGTCATATAGCTTTCATGTGTGATAGAGCCATTCATCGTGTGATAGATCCATTCATCGTGTCATATAGCCATTCATCGTGTGATAGATCCATTCATCGTGTCATATAGCCATTCATCGTGTGATAGAGCCATTCATCGTGTCATATAGCTTTCATCGTGTGATAGAGCCATTCATCGTGTGATAGAGCCATTCATCGTGTCATATCGCCGTTCTTCGTGTCATATCTAACCTAAACTATAGTTTACCCCGAGCTTACATGTATTTTACCTTAAGTTTACCTGTAGTCTACCTGTAGTTTACCTGGAGTCTACTTGTAGTTTACCTGTAGTCTGCCTACAGTTTACCTGTAATCTACCTGTAGTTTACCTGGAGTCTACTTGTAGTTTACCTGTAGTCTACCTACAGTTTACCTGTAGTCTACCTGTAGTTTACTAGGAGTCTGCCTACAGTTTACCTGTAGTCTACCTGGAGTCTACTTGTAGTTTACCTGTAGTCTACCTGTAGTCTACCCTTAGCTTACCTGTAGTTTACCTGGAATCCACTTGTAGTTTACCTGGAATCTACTTGTAGTTAACCTGGCGTTTACCTGTAATTTACCTGTAGTCTACCTTTAGTTTACCTGGAGTCTACCTGTAGTTTACCTGGAGTCTACCTGTAGTTTCCTGGAGTCTACCTGGAGTCTACCTGTAGTTTACCTGTAGTCTACTCGTAATCTGCCTTTAGTTTACCTGGAGTCGACCTGTAGTTTTCCTGGAGTCTATCTGTAGTTTACCTGGTGTTTACCTGTAGCTTACCTGTTGTTTCCCTGTAGTCTACCTGTAGTTTACCTGGAGTCTACCTGTAGTTTACCTGGAGTCTACCTGTAGTTTACCTGTTGTTTCCCTGTAGTCTACCTGTAGTCTACCTGTAGTTTACCTGGAGTCGACCTGTAGTTTTCCTGGAGTCTATCTGTAGTTTACCTGGTGTTTACCTGTAGCTTACCTGTTGTTTCCCTGTAGTCTACCTGTAGTTTACATGGAGTCTACCTGTAGTTTACCTGGAGTTCACTTGTAGTTTTTTATTCTGAAATATGTACCATAAGGATTCACCCGACTCGATATAGTCAATTTAGAAGAATCTCTCTCTCTCTCTCTCTCTCTCTCTCTCTCTCTCTCTCTCTCTCTCTCTCTACACTTGCATCTCACCGGGACTGGCCTTGATGGTGAGGGGGGCAGGAAGAGCCTTCGAAATCATATTCGTGTTAACTGAAACTACACGTAAACTACAGTTAAATCCAAGTAAACTATAGGTAAACTACGTAAACTATAACTAATGTTCATGTAAACTGCAACGTAAACTTCAAGTAAACTACAGCTATATTTCAAGAAATTACAGTTACCAAGTTAATTCCAGTACCCTTAAGTCTGGTGGTGGTAGTGATCGCGGTGGTAATGGTGGTTAGTAGTGGTAAAGGAGGTTCAGAACAAGTCCTCGTCTCATGTTCTCGTTTCATGACGCCAACAGACTCACCAAGAGGCAGCCCAGCACTACTGCCCAATTAAGTGATGACTATATACGTACAACTAGTGCTTAACCAGTACTTAATTATGGCCCGTGAGGTACAGTGATTAACTGATGTGTGGTACCTTGTTTTATATATATACACATATTACTGTATACCTGTATGATTATCTATGTACACAACTATACATATTGGTTCATTAATACTGTGTTTACTGTATGTTTAAAGACCCGCTTTGTATAGTGTTTAGTGAGTTAGTGGTTTTTTTTCTAATTATTTGTTTATTACGGATTTCTCTTTTTATTTGTATTTGTCATATTTGGGTTACTGGTTAGTGTTTGATTTTTATTTAATCATTTGCCATTTTTTCTCTCACTTGTCCTGGTTGGTAGAAAGCACCGCTGGGGAGAGGGAGGCAACAGAGCCCACTGGAATTCACGACCAGGTAAACCCAGGTAAATTTATCTTAGCGGATAATAAGCTGTCCCTCACACGGGCCCACCAAGTAGGCTGTCAGGTGGTTAAGCTGGAACCTGAAGCTTTAAACGAACCCTTAACGAGGAAGAGCTCAATTGAGTCGTACTCTGAAGGAACGACTATGGCTATCTGGAGCGAGTAAAGGACACGGGATGGGGGTGTGGTATTAGCGGGTGTCAGGTGTCAGGGAGTCGTAGATAGAGAGGTCTGGTGGCTGAAGGTATGTCTGGTTTACTTGTGGTCTTCCTCAGGGTAGGTTTTTGTCTTCCCTTCTTCAAATTACCATCTTTTAAAATGGAGATTATGTTAGGAGTCACGTTACCCGCCTGTCCGTGTGTTTGATTATCTTTCTTTACATGACTTTCCATTCATTTGTTAGCATGTTGGTCCGTCCATCCGTTTGTTTGTGTGTCTGTCCGTTTTGTGCATGTCTCTCCATATGTCCGATTGTTTGTAGGTATGTTCGTGTGTTTGCATGTTACTCCGTCCTTGTGTTTGCAGGTCCGTCCGGGGTCATTTTACGCGCCCGTCTCTCCCCCGGTCCTGAATCCACTGTAATCTTAAGCTGCTTATTGACGTGTTGTGTGGTAGAGATATTGTTTTTGTTTTACATTTAATTACACAGATATTTGTAGTTTCTTGTAGGTGTGGTGTATCTTATGTGTTTATTTGTGTGTTTCCTTGTTTTATTTAATTATGTTTGTGTTATTATTTGTAAGTGGAGTGTGCCGTAGTTAGTAGTTCATTTGTACGTTAGGTGTGATTTATTCTATCGGTGTTTGTGTGTTTTTTTTGTGGGTGTCTTGTTATTGTTGTGTATGTGTGTGACTCTTGCATGACGAAGCCCAGGTAATGCCAGGTACTCAAGCAGTGATTACCAAGCAGTGCTGTCATTTCCTTTGTGTTGCTTCTTGCCTTAAGGGATTTACTGGTGTTTTTCTTTCATGCTTGATATTTGCAGTGGTGGGAATCTGTCCAGGGGATTTTTTTTAAGTCGGAAATTAGTTGGTGGGATTTTGTCCAATGTGATTTTGTGTCGTGGGATTATTTTCCATTGAAATTGTATTCAACGGATATTGTCCATTATAATTTTGTCCAGTGGGATTTTGTCCATTGAGATTTTATCCAGTGTTCATCAGGCTCATTGTATCCTGGGGTAGGAATACGGTATCATCTTTCGGTTACCTGATGTGGGTGGGTTCCTGGGCGTCCCTACACAGTCTACCCCGGCGACCACCTGTGTCTGTATCCTGCCTTCCCTCTGGTCCACCTCATCACGCCTGCTGTTAGGAGCATCCCTTTTCCATCCTCCTCCTGTCTCTTCGTCTTTCTCCTCCTCCTTCTCCTCCCCCTGCCCTCCCTCCCTCCCTCCTCCTCCCTCCCCTCCCTCCCTCCCTCCCTTAATTAGCTACCGGTGCTCTGAGTTACACTATAGGGAAGAGATATCGTTATAACACAGTACCTACACACCGACCTCTTCGTATGGCAGATAATAACGGGTGCTATTATAGTAAGCGGTCTACCAAGCTGGAGTTGTGTCTACAGTGATATTTATACTGTAGCATCCATTAACCTAACCTAACCTAACTTTATCCAATATTACGATACCATCCCAATATCATAACTTTAACCTTATAACAAACTTCATGATCAGTATATTGGATACAACTTTTGGCCATTCCGACTCAAGCAGACCAGGGTAGTGCACCTTTCTGGTCTCGGGCAGTTGTTGAATATAATGTTGTGTTGAGTCAGTCTGGGTTGTAAAGTCTGGAGAGGTTGGACGGTGAGGTAAAGTTAATCACCCAACTCATAACACAAAGACGATGTTTGATGACAAGAGGTGGTGTTGAGTGAGTGAGTGAGTGAGTGAGTGAAGTGCATGTGTGTGTGAGGGAAGAGGGAGTGTGGGTGAGTGAGTGTAAGGTGTGTGTGTGTGAAAAATTGCAGTTGTTGATTTACAATCCTTCTTCTCCTTCCCCCTCCTCTGACAGTAGCGGGTCATGACGTGTTGAGAGACAGACTAAGGGCCGACCACCTGGCTGTTATCTTCAGGACGGCTTCATTATTCGCCCTCACTATCTGGTCGCGTCATCTCTGTTCTCATCATGGGCGGATCTGTGAGCAAGTCGCCGACGTCTGATTGAAAAAGTTATATATATATTTCTTTGTCTCCTTGTTTTGCATTTTTTATTGTTGTTGTTGTGTTCTTGTCGTCGGCTGAGTTTACATGAGAGGGCCTACTAATTGACTAGCTAACGTTTGATTATTAGCATTTTACTTCAGTACGATTTATTTACTTTTTGTTGTCATCGGTTGTGTTTGGTTTACACAAGTGAGACTATAAAACGTTAGGTATACTTTTGATTGGTTTACTTCTGTATTAACACCGTCGTTTGCATAAAGTCTCAAACACGAGGACATTACATTTCTGTTCTTATGGTCGTCAGTGTCTAGTTTACATGAGCAGACCTATTGAGCGTTTCGCCGACTTCTGATTCAGAGTCTACCTGTTCAATCTACCTGTCTTGTGCGTTAGTCTTGATTAGAGGTCTTCACTTTTTCATCTTAAGCGGCCGACGACTGATAAAAAGAATTCACTATCCCTTTATCATTGTGTGTGTGTGTGTGTGTGTGTGTGTGTGTGTGTGTGTGTAATAATAATAATAATAATAATTAACGGTTTATTGAAAGAGCTTGGCAGCCAGAAGGCTGAAAATTTACAGTTACATATTTGGGGAATGGGTTACGAATTACAAATAATATACAAGTAACATAAGTGACACAAATAAGACATATAATAACTTAGATAAGTCAGCTCAAACTACAGTTCAAACTACAGTTCATTTCAACATAGTGACAGTGTAAGGAGCAGTGTTTACCGGGAGTGAATACACTGAATTATTACATGTTATTGATAATTTTTACAATGGTTGGGACTGGGCTGTTCTTATAGCGATCAGTTCGTGCACGTATGGGCTGGATGCGGTTGTGGTGTCGAACAGCAATTCTCGGACAGGGGATGTCAGGTGGTAGTAGGAGCCGGTGTCGGGGATGGTGTAGAAGCTTCTTACCAAATTTGTAGATGAGGTCGTGGTGATGGTCAGTGAGAGTCGAAAGGGTCAGTGTGTTGAGCGCTTCTTGATATGTGGAGTAGGAAGGGGAGAGAATAATCTTGCATGCCCTCTTTTGCACTTTTTCTAGGTGTTTACGTTGTGTGGCATTTAGGGAGGAAGACCAGGTGGGGGAGGCATAGGTGAGCTTGGGAAGTATGAATGTTGTGTATACACTGAGGAGCTCGTGTGCAGGAACTCCGAGGGACTTGAGTCGGCGGAGCAGGTGGAGACGGAAACTGGAGGCTTTGACAACTTCACTGACGTGTGGTTTCCAATTTAGTTTGTTGTCTATGGTGACGCCGAGGAGCTTCGTGGAATCTACAACCTGGAGTGTGTTCGGACCTAGGGTAATGGAAGGAGGTGGGACAATGTCGGAGGAGAGGTTGATGTGCATAACCATGGTCTTGGTATGGTTGATGGTGACATGGTTGTTGGTGGCCCAGTTTTGGAGACTGTTCAATAAATCCTGAAGGGCGGTATAGTTGGGAGCAGAATTGTTGACGCTGATCCCAATGGTGGAGTCGTCGACATATTTCCCGGACATCAATGAAGAGATTCAAAATCGGATCAGATGTGCATCTCAAGCCTTTGGCAGACTCCGTACCCGTGCCTTCAGCTGTAGGGAGCTGAAATTATCTACAAAGTTGCTCGTATATCGACCAGTGGTCCTCCCCACCCTGCTATATGGCAGCGAGACATGGGTTATATACAGGAGGCACCTCAAAGCATGTGAAAAATTTCACCAACGTAGTCTACACTCCATCCTCCGAGTTCGCTGGGAAGAAAAGAGAACAAATGCCAGTATTCTCGCTGACACCAACTGTAGGAGCATCGAGGCTTCCATTATCCATGAACAACTACGTTGGGCTGGCCATGTTACAATTGTTACATGCATGGATGAGAGTAGGCTGCTAATGCAGCTACTTTACAGTCACCTAACAAATAGTAAATGTAACACCGGCGGGCAAATGAAAAGGTATGAGGATAGTCTTAAAACAAACCTGAAAAAGTGCCAAATCGACACCCTCGCCTGGGAGACGATCACTCCACACCGAGGCAGACAAGTGCTAGCGCCGGAAAGATGCTGCCGCCGCCACTCCTACACTAGATGGAGCCATCCATATGTACAACATCTGTGAACGACTATGCCGGTCCCGTATCGGCCTCTTTAGTCACCTCAAAACTCACCAACCTAGGTGACATCCTTGATAACTCATATCATTGTATCATAGCTGGATGATCGTCATATTCGATTCCGATTTAAAGCAAAGAGTGTGTGTGTGTGTGTGTGTGTGTGTGTGTGTGTGTGTGTGTGTGTGTGTGTGTGTGTGTGTGTGTGTGTGTGTGTGTGTGTGTGTGTGTGTGTGTGTGTGTGTGTGTGTGTGTGTGTGTGGAGTTCAGGCTGGGAGTAGGACTTACCTCACCTGGGTTCGAATAGACGCTGGTCTGTAATTTCGTGTGTGCCGCGGTTGTTTGAGAAGACCAGATCGTGGAGAGGCAGTAATGAGTTCATCTCGTCACTGTAAGATGCAAAAACTGGGATCCTCTTTTTTTTTTAAATAGGAAATGTCTTGATTTGAGGACTAAGTCTTATTGAGGGTAATATCAAACATGCATCTCATGAACTTTGTCTTTTTACTGGAGGTGAAAGATGAAGTAATTTCTGTACGTCGTTGCTTAAAAATTATGTAATATGGTATGGATTACAGCCACAGGTGTCCTTCTCTAAGCATAGTTGAATACGTTGTACTGTACCTGTAGACTATCAACACTGTACCTGCAGACTGTCAACATCTTCACCACTCGATCTGTTTACGGTTTAATTTTTGTAAATAGTTTATTCGGTAGATTTGACGGTGGTTAACTGTTGTAAGATAACTCAGGAAAAGTGTGACTATAGAAAAAGTAACCAGGAACATGTCATATGATACACTCGTTGTCTGGGCATTACTAAGGGAGAGTACAGTGACCTCTCTCCAGTCTCAGGTCCATAGGTGTTGAAAATAGTCTCCGTCCAGACCGATGCAGACATAGGATTATCGATGCAAATAATACGGTCTACTAAATGAGGATGGAAGTCGAACCCGTGAAAATGTGAATTTTGTAGGACCGTGTCGGGTGTTGCTTAGCGAGTGTCACGAAGGTGTTCTGTTTCATGATGCCGACCACTTAATAGCAGAAGAAAATATCCCAACCATTTATTATCTCTCTCTCTCTCTCTCTCTCCGTTCCAATATCCGGACACAAAGGACGCTGCCTTATTACAGAGGTTCACGTACAAACTCTTAAATTAGGGTCGAGATAAGGACGAGGATTATGAAAACTTAAGAAAAGCCGACAGTGATGGTCTTCCCCGCCAGTCGACACCGAGACACCATGTTTGGGAGAGTGTTGTGTGGGAGAGGTGAGGGACCTTGTGTAAGAGAGAGAGAGAGAGAGAGAGAGAGAGAGAGAGAGAGAGAGAGAGAGAGAGACTTTATATGTGGAGGTAGGATGAGAGAGGTGAGAAAGTTAATACATGTTCTAAATTCTGTAATAGAATATAATTAATTCTAGGGAGTCTGTTGATCAATCGTGTACACAACCCATCAGAACCTCCACCAAACTTTAATTCACCGTCGACAGGTTGAGTGGTTGTGGTGCCATACATCATAATACATAACGTAACCAAACATTTCATACAATAACACACAGTCCCTTAAATAGACATGACCATTGGGTGTGCAATCTCGACGTGAGTGAAGTGAATACATGTTTACGTTATGCTATACACAACTTGGCGTGATATAATAACATGCATTGATCAAGAGTCGTGTTTGTGTCATGTTAGAATGATCCAAACATGACCCATCGGTGAACTATGATGGTGACAGATGTATCATTATCTCACCACATGATTACAGTATTGCCTAAGGGGTCATTAACCATATGGTGTTTGTGGCTCTTGTCTCGTTTGTAATTATTAATTACAAAAATTAATGACGATAATTATTTCACCCTTGAGTGTAATGTGTGTTAAGCGAGGCAACTGGTTGTGTGTGGACGTCAGCCTCAACATCGTCTTTCCTTCCATGGTAAACAATACGTCATCATCACAATTTAGAATTTGTTGTCCATGGATTCTCTACATCATCCTGTAAGCGATGTTGTGCGGTGGTCTGCTCATGAATCATTCGATTTGATCGTTGATATGCGTCTTTTTATCTTTCCTGCGGCGCATAAATCCACCTGAAAGTGAGTATTTTTTATGTCAGCGTCTCTCACCAGCTCACGAGTTGATCGAAGCCATCACACGTAATGGTAGACACGAGTGTTAGGTTTAAGTTGAGGGGAATTAGCATACCTTGTGCCCCATGAGTCTGACCGAGCTGTGTGTGTCAAGGAGTTTATTCGTGTTTTTTTTTGTTTTTTGGTCATTATCCCATTGAATGTACTCGGAGACGCTCGTAAAATAACTGAATGTAGAAAAAGTCAACAACAGTCTCCGGAAGTCCAGGTATTCTGATAGCTATCTCCTGCACTGTTCTTCTCACACAAGTTGTAGGTAAGTAGGTAATAGAATAAGTTCTTTCCCAGTGAACACCAGGCGATGGAGGGTAACCAGGCGCATTAAATAACTTCCTTCAGAAAAAAAAAATTAATATCCCGTGGGTGAGGTAGTGAATCTCCCGGGTGGGCTGTGGTTATCTACACGGCCGGGTGTTAAAGGTCGCTATTATCTTGAAGCAGGCAGGCTGACAGACAGGCGGACAAGCAAGCAGGCAAGCAGACAGGCAAGCAGGCAGTTAAATCAGTCGGTCGGGCTCTGGCGGACTTCCCCTCATAGTGATCGTGACTGACGTATTGTGATGCCTGGAGTATATATACACCTCAACCTTTTGTGTTGCTTGGCGTATATATATATATATATATATATATATATATATATATATATATATATATATATATATATATATATATATATAATCAACGACCTCACCAGCAAGGAATCGAACCCGACCTTGCTGGTGAGGTCGTTGATTGGACTAAAATGAGTATATATATATATATATATATATATATATATATATATATATATATATATATATATATATATATGTGTGTGTGTGTGGATAATCACAAGTTATCAGCATATACTTGGATCACGCGCACCTACAGTGATTTACTTTGCACACACACACACACACATATATATATATATATATATATATATATATATATATATATATATATATATATATATATATATATATATATATATATATATATATATATATATATATATATATATATATATATAATTTTTTTTTTACGGGAATTAGCCCACCCGGGCACAGGTCGAACTATCCACAACGGGGCCTAAGGGGCAAAAAATATAAACAGAAAGAAATTAAAAATAGAGAAGAAAAAGGTTATGCTGTGTTAATAATCTACACCACGAAGATGCCGGAAAACCAGCTTTTTAAAGTGAGACACATTGTATAAGTATGGAAACACAGAAGAAGGCAGAGCATTCTACAGGTTGGCTGTGTGAGGAAAGAAGGATGTACTATAACGGGTTAATCAAGTGTGACCGACATCCACCGAGAAATGGTGGGCACCGCGGGCAAGACGTGTGTTACGAGCCCACGGCCTTGCCGGCGGTACACAGGATGCCAAATCCAACGAATATTACCCGTTAAAGTACCTGTAAAAGAGAGAGAGTGAAGCAACATTGCGGCGAAGAGAAAGGGAAGAAAGATTATCAACTAAAGGAGGAGAGTTAATAATACGAAATGCCTTTGATTCCACCCTATCTAACAGTTGGACAGAAGAAGAGCCACCCCAGATATGAGAGCAGTACTCCAAGTTAGGACGAATGAATCCCTTATATACTTGAAGCAACTGTTCAGGAGTGAAGTAGCTACGGCATCTGTAGAGCATTCCCAACTTTCGGGAGGTGGCCTTAGCTATGTTAAGGATGTGTGATTTCCATGACATATTGGAGGAAATGGTGAGGCCTAGCATATACCTTAACCTTCTGTGATGCCTGGCGTATATATATATATACCTAACCTTCTATAATGCCTGGCGTATATATACCTAACCTTCTGTGATGCCTGGCGTATATATATTGTATACCTAACCTTCTATGATGCCTGGCGTATATATACCTAACCTTCTGTGATGCCTGGCGTATACAGTATATATATATCTAACCGTCTATGATGCCTGGCGTATATATACCTAACCTTCTGTGATGCCTGGCGTATACAGTATATATATATCTAACCGTCTATGATGCCTGGCGTATATATACCTAACCTTCTGGATGCCTGGCGAATATATACTGTATACCTAACCTATGATGCCTGGCGTATATATATATATCTAACCGTCTATGATGCCTGGCGTATATATACCTAACCTTCTATGATGCCTGGCGTATACAGTATATATATCTAACCGTCTATGATGCCTGGCGTATATATACTAACCTTCTGTGATGCCTGGCGAATATATACTGTATACCTAACCTTCTATGATGCCTGGCGTATATATATACCTTACCTTCTATGATGCCTGGCGTATATATACCTAACCGTCTGTGATGCCTTGCGTATATATACCTCACCTTCTGTGATGCCTGGCGTATATATACCTCACCTTCTGTGAGCCTGGCGAATATATATCTAACCTTCTATGATGCCTGGCGTATATATATCTCACCTCTGTGATGCTCGTATATATACCTCACCTTCTGTGATGCCTCGTATATATACCTCACCTTCTGTGATGCCTGGCGTATATATACTCACCTTCTGTGATGCCTGGTATATATATATATATATACCTAACCTCCTATGATGCCTGGCGTATATATACTTACCTTCTGTGATGCCTCACGAATATATACTGTATACCTAACCTTCTGTGATGCCTGGCGTATATATACCTCCACCTTCTGTGATGCCTGGCGTATATATATATATATATACCTAACCTCCTATGATGCCTGGCGTATATATACCCTACCTGTGATGCCTGGCGAATATATACTGTATACCAACCTCCATGATGCTTATGTGTATATATACCCTACCTTCTGTGATGCCTGAATATATACTGTATACCTAACCTTCTATGATGCCTGGCGTATATATATATATATATATATATATATATATATATATATATATATATATATATATATATATATATATATATATACCTAACCTTCTATGATGCCTTGCGTATATATACCTAACCGTCTGTGATGCCTTGCGTATATATACCTCACCTTCTGTGATGCCTGGCGTATATATATCTAACCTTCTATGATGCCTGGCGTATATATACCCCACCTTCTGTGATGCCCGTATATATATATATATACCTAACCTCCTATGATGCCTGGCGTATATATAACCTAACCTTCTGTGATGCCTGGCATATATATACCTAACCTTCTGTGATGCCTTGCGTATATATACCTCACCTTCTGTGATGCCTTGCGATATACCTCACCTTCTGTGATGCCTGGCGTATATATATCTAACCGTCTATGATGCTGGCGTATATATCCTAACCTTCTATGATGCCTGGCGTATACAGTATATATATCTAACCGTCTATGATGCTCGCGTATATATACCTAACCTTCTGTGATGCCTGAATATATACTGTATACCTAACCTTCTATGATGCCTGGCGTATATATACCTCACCTTCTGTGATGCCTGGCGATATATATATATATATATATATATACCTAACTCCTATGATGCCTGGCGTATATATACCTAACCTTCTGTGATGCTCTGGCGAATATATCTGTATACTAACCTTCTATGATGCCTGGCGTATATATATATATATATATATATATATATATATATATATATATATACACCTAACCGTCTGTGATGCCTTTGTATATATACCTCACCTTCTGTGATGCCTGGCGTATATATCTAACCTTCTATGATGCCTGGCGTATATATATATATATATATATATATATATACCTAACCGTCTGTGATGCCTTGTGTATATATACCTCACCTTCTGTGATGCCTGGCGTATATATATCTAACCTTCTATGATGCCTGGCGTATATATATATATATATATATATATATATATATATATATATATATATATATATATATATATATATACCCATCTGTGATGCCTTGCGTATATATATCTCACCTTCTGTGATGCCTGGCGTATATATACCAAACCTGTGATGCCTGTGTATATAACCTCACCTTCTGTGATGCCTGGGTATATATACTTCACCTTCGGATGCCTGGCGTATATATACCCCACTTTCTGTGGTGCCTGGCGTATATATACCCCACCTCCTATGATCTGGCGTATATATATACCTCACCTTCTGTGATGCCTGGCGTATATATACTCTACCTTCTGTGATGTCGTATATATATACCTCACCTTCTGGATGCCTGGCGTATATATATACCCACCTCTGTGATGCCTGTATATATATACCTCACCTCTGTGATGCCTGGCGTATATATATACCTCACCGTCTGTGATGCCTTGCGTATATATACCTCACCTTTCTGATGCCTGGCGTATATATATCTAACCTTCTATGATGCCTGTGTATATATATATATATATATATATATATATATATATATATATATATATATATATATATATATATATATATATAACGTCTGTGATGCCTTGCGTATATATACCTCACCTTCTGTGATGCTCATGTATATATACTCAAACCTGTGATGCCTGGCGTATATATACCTCACCTCTGTGATGCCTGGCGTATATACCTCACCTGTGATGCCTGGCGTATATATACCTCACTTTCTGTGGTGCCTGTGTATATATACCTCACCTCCTATGATGCCTGGCGTATATATACTCACCTCTGTGATGCCTGGCGTATATATACCTCACCTTCTGTGATGCCGGCGTATATATATGCCCCACCTTCTGTGATGCCTGGCGTATATACCCTCACCTTCTGTGATGCCTGGCGTAATACCTCACCTTCGATGCCTGGCGTATATATACCTCCACCTCTGTGATGCCTGGCGTATATATATCACCTGTGATGCCTGGCGTATATATACCTCACTTCTGTGATGCCTGGCGTATATATACCTACCTCTGTGATGCCTGGCGTATATATACCTCACCTTCTGTGATGCCTGGCGTATATATACCTCACCTTCTGTGATGCCTGGCGTATATATACCTCACCTTCTGTGATGCCTGGCGTATATATACCCCACCTTCTGTGATGCCTGGCGTATATATACCTAACCTTCTGTGATGCCTGGCGTATATATACCTCACCTTCTCTGATGCCTGGCGTATATATACCCTCACCTTCTGTGATGCCTGGCGTATATATACCTCACCTTCTGTGATGCCTGGCGTATATATACCTCACCTTCTGTGATGCCCGGCGTATATATACCCTCACCTTCTGTGATGCCTGGCGTATATATACCTCACCTCTGATGCCCATGTATATATACCTCACCTTCTGTGATGCCTGTATATATACCTCACCTTCTGTGATGCCTGGCATATACTCACCTTCGGATGCCTGTATATATACCTCACCTTCTGTGATGCCTGGCGTATATATATACCTCACCTCTGTGTGATGCCTGGCGTATATATACCTCACCTTCTGTGATGCCTGGCGTATATACACCTCACCTTCTGTGATGCCTGCGATATACCACCTTCTGTGATGCCTGGCGTATATATCCTCACCTTCTGTGATGCCTGGCGTATATATCTCACCTTCTGTGATGCCTGGCGTATATATACCTCACCTTCTGTGATGCCTGGCGTATATATACCTCACCTTCTGTGATGCCTGGTATATATACCTCACCTCTGTGATGCCCGGCGATATATACCTCACCTTCTGTGATGCCCGGCGTATATATACCTCACCTTCTGTGATGCCTGGCGTATATATACCTCACCTTCTGTGATGCCCGGTATATATACCTCACCTTCTGTGATGCCTGGCGTATATATACCTCACCTCTGTGATGCCTGGCGTATATATACCTCACCTCTGTGATGCCTGGCGTATATATCCTCACCTCTGTGATGCCTGGCGATATATACCTCACCTCTGTGATGCCTGGCGTATATATCCTCACCTCTGTGATGCCTATATATATACCTCACCTCTGTGATGCCTGGCGTATATATACCTCACCTTCTGTGATGCCTGTGTATATACCTCACCTCTGTGATGCCTGGCGTAT
The DNA here is from genome assembly GCF_018991925.1 of Homarus americanus. Classification (NCBI taxonomy): domain Eukaryota; kingdom Metazoa; phylum Arthropoda; class Malacostraca; order Decapoda; family Nephropidae; genus Homarus; species Homarus americanus. The sequence continues at coordinate 182,428 of NW_024715902.1, read as the reverse complement.
ATATACTCCTACCTTCTGTGATGCCCGGCGTATATATACCTCACCTTCTGTGATGCCCGGCGTATATATACCTCACCTGTGATGCCTGGCGTATATATACCACCTCTGTGATGCCTGGCGTATATATACCTCCACCTTCTGTGATGCCTGGCATATATACCTCACCTCTGTGATGCCTGGCGTATATATACCTCACCTTCTGTGATGCCTGGCGTATATATACCTCACCTTCTGTGATGCCTGGCGTATATATGCTTTTTCATACACACGATGTCTGGGCTACTTGTACACATTCCTAGCAGTGGTAACATTGAGGGTCGTTCGCCAGCAGTTATAGTCATCATGAGAGTTGGTTAACGATGATGACTTAACAAGGAAGTATTTTATTTCTTAATTGAGAGCAGTAATGACCGTGTTTCAGCTAACCAATTACAATGAGATGATGCCTTTAGTTAGCTTAGTTTAACGAGGCTTTGGTTGTTAGTTAGCTGTAATGCCCAGGTTAGTGTTAATCTCTTGTGTAATTCCAGTTTTTGTAGTTAGTTTAGTTTAATAGGGAGGTGCTTGTTAGCCGGAAGTGTCCATAATGACCAGCAGGTTGTTAGTCAGTCAGTCAGTTAGTTACTCAGTTAGTTAGTTAGTTAGTATTAATCACCTTGCTGGAACTTATTGTCTCACTTGAGGGTTGTTTGCATGATGGTGCAGGAGTTAGCTACGATAGGTTGTGTTTGTGTTAGGTGGAGGTAAATTGTGAGCCAGGTCAGGTTGTTTTCATGGCAGTCGTTAGCCTTGGTTAGCTGTTAGCCAGGACTGGTTGTTTGCTAGGAGGTGTTTTTTTTTTTACCCAGAAGATGGTGGCTGATGAGAAGATAGTTAACGTGTGGTGGTACTTGGCCTCAGGGGGGGTGAGGAGGCAATGCCCAGTAATCGCACCTGTAATTAATTGAGCGAGGCTATTGGCCCCTGGACCTGCACAGGTATAATTAGCCGTAATATAGTACTCACCGTCTACTATATGCTCCTGAATTATCCTCTATAATCTAAGTAATTATTTGTTCTTCCAGGAGTCGGGTGTATATAATTATTCGTCTCGTTTAAATCCCATTGAACTCAAGTAAACAAAAATGAAGACTAAAGCATTCTGAACGTGTTCGAACACTCTCAAAGATGTCACAGTGTTCGGAAGCGGCCTCATAGATGATGCGGGTCAAATGGTTTTTCCTGACAACAACTACCGGGTTGGGTATTGTGTTCGATCCTGTCTGTCTGTTCCCTAAATAATTCGAGAATAATTTTGTGGATTTTTACCGGACTTGTAGGTTTGATCAAGGTGTGGCAATGTCCACATGATAAACATTTGTTGCACATCACATAAAAAATGGCCAAGTGCTGCCATGGTAACGGTTTGCGCAATGACACACAAGTTTTTCCAGGCGTTAAAAGAAACAGTGACACGAGACAGTCTTCAGCAGTGACTACGTTACTTTACAGTGACAGCCTTAATAGTTCGATATTCACCTTGTCATGGTAACGGTTCACGAACTCTTTTGATATATCGGACATTATTTGTAACTATCAGAGAATTCATATAAGTCGAATACTGTCAAAGTTATAATGAAGGTCGAACACTGTCAAAGTTATAATGAAGGTCGAACACTGCCAAAGTTATAATGAAGGTCGAACACTGTCAAAGTTATAATGAAGGTCGAACACTGTCAAAGTTATAATGAAGGTCGAACACTGTCTTTAATGAAGTTATAATGAAGGTCGAACACTGCCAAAGTTATAATGAGGTCAGCACTGCCAAGTTATAATGAAGGTCGAACACTGTCAAAGTTATAATGAAGGTCGAACACTGCCAAAGTTATAATGAAGGTCAAAGTTATAATGAAGGTCGAACACTGTCAAAGTTATAATGAAGGTCGAACACTAGCGAGGAAAACGTAAAGTTGGAATACGGACAGTGATAAAATTCGAACACCACAAAAAAAAATAATACTAAAAAACAAAAAAACAAATCATAATAATAATAATAATAATAATTAATAATAATAATAATAATAATAATAATAATAATAATAATTAATAATAACATTGACCTAATGTAACGTCTTCCGGATGGTGGTCACCGGTAATTAAGAGAATAGTTCGTGACCTCCAACACCCATGGCTTCTTGTTTGGGTGGTCAGGAAAGTACCAGCTTCGTGTGGGTTCAGTACATTCCCCCTCCCCTCATATCCCCCACCCCTCATCCCCAGGGGTGAAATTATATGTACCGTACATCAAAGAGTTCTTGGAGGGGGGATAGAGCTTTATGTTGAAATTTCCCCCAGCTTCCCCCGCTTGTTTCCCTTCCCCATTCCACCTCCACCTTCTCATCCCTCATCCTCCCTCCCCCCTTTCCCCTCAACGTCTCCCCGTCTTCAC